>NW_020861875.1:0-30163 GCF_003713205.1 Coffea eugenioides
AAAGAAGTCCTAAGACAAGGAAAGCCATTTGACCAATAGCAAACATAAACTAAACTAAATAATCAATTACAAAGATTCGACCGTTGCAGGCTCCGAAAATCATCAAGGGAAATTGGGCCTTCCAAAGCACCAATTCCAATTCCTTTAAGCCTCTTGCTCTCAGATCCAGGCTCCTCTTCAGATTGCGACATTAAACCCATAAGCATAATATTACAAATCAAGCACAACTCATGCACAGATTATCAGACCAAACATATCTGAGAAATTTTCCATCCTTAAAAGAAAATCTGGTCTGTACTAATATACTATTTTGAAATACCAAGTGTAACAAAAATTAAAACTTCAGCAGCTCAATCATCAGATACAAGTTTAGCCAGATAAACCGTTCTTAAGATTCACTAAATCTCACATATAAGTATCCAAACTTTCACAGTTTTGTCTTCTATGTCTCAACAGTACATGCAAGATACATCATTTGTCAATTATCCTGGAAATCATATACCTGCTTTTCTCTTCAGAGATGCACCGTCCCCTTGGTTAGACAATTTTAGAATTTCTCGAAATACAAAAGCAATTGCAGACACTGTAGAATCCAACAAGAATACATATGACAATATTTTAGCTTCCAATGAGCACAATAAAGAATTGGATAGAGAAAAAAGCAGCTAGACAGCAGACAGATTTATCCAAATGGGAAAACAAAATGCAAAAGTTGTGCTGAAAAACAACATATGCTATTCTACAAGCAAAAGTTAGAAATTAAAAATGTGAGAAAAATAAAGGTCCTGAGCTAAAACACTTTCTTTCCCAGCCACGGATAACTGTACAAGTAGAATTTTTGAACTACCAAAAACCTCTGCCCTGGCCAGGAGCTGCAGGAATGTTTCAGAAATTAGGAAATGCACATTTCTGATACATTGGTATTAAAAAACAAAATTATGTTACATGAAGAGAAGATAGAAGGATGACTTGAGCCATCATCTAATTTTCCTTTAGGGATATCCTTGAGAGAACAATTGCAGTGAATTTCCAACTCAAACAATATTCCTTGAGCTAGAGAATCCAACTCATGGGCATATGTCTAATTGAAAGGCTTCAAGAACAGTTAGAATGACTGCAGATACAGTACAACAAAAGTTGAACAAAATGCTAGAGACAACATATTAATAGTGAAGAAGCATTAAGGAGTAAATTTCAATCTAAGTAGTAGTTTATAGATACAGAAAGGACGAAATGCTACTTGTAAAAGACGATAATATAGAGAAGTGACAAATGCTTATTAAGCACTCAGTGAAACAGAATCCTCTCTATAATTTAAAAGGGGACGCATCATAATTGGAAAAAAAAAGCCACTAAAGACCGTAATTGACTTAAAGTCAAACAAATTTCTCATAAAAAGAATGCTCAACTTTCATAATTTAACAATCCTGAAAACTTGTTCATGGCAAAAGGGCATTTAGCATGATATTATAACAAGCACATATCTGAGAAAAAGCAGGCTATGACAATGAACCAGGAAGCAACTCACAGAATTTCATCAAACATGAGCACCTCTAATTAGGTTGCCTTTAGATAACAGTACCTAGAACTACAGGCTAACTGACCAGAAACACCAAAAGTTCCTCTCCAGGAACAAAGGAAAAATTGAGCAGACACCTAACTGGTTTCAAGAAAGAAAGGAGAGTTAATTAAATTACCAATATGCTACTCTTCAAGATCTGAACGATATTAAAAGTGACCAGTAATGTGATTATATACCCAAGCACTTGTTTAAACTAAAGTAGGAAGCATGACTACATGATGCGACCATTCAACTTACCATGATCCGGAGGAAATGCAAATGAGATGATGTCACCGTGACGTAGTGTAGCTTCAGAGCTACCTTTATTCAACTTTTCCCAGTTAAGATAAGTCCCATTTGTACTGCCAATGTCCCCAAAAGAAAAAAATCAGAAAAGGTAAAACAAAAGTGCATCAGATAAGCTCCATTAACAATGCTAGTCAAGAACCTAGAATCCTTCAAGAAGACAGAAGTGAAAAAACTTGAGGAATTATTCCCATCTCCAGCAGCAACTATTTTCCTATATATCTTGCAGTGATTTGCACTAACTGCCGGTGATACAATCTGGAAAGTGACATCCTTGACTACTCGCCCAATGCAGTGTTCATCAGAGGTTAAAAGCATATTAATACCCTGGTACACCACTTCCAAAGTCAGTAAAGTTCCAAAATTTGACAGCTAAAAGAGTAGATTAACCATGAAGAGCAGGGTATCTGACAGACAAGAGAAACCACCTCTGGTCCAAATAAACTCCACCAGGATCTTTTTTGCTTACCATTTGAGAACAACATGGGATTCTTTTACAAATTTTAGAAGACATAAATGCAAGAGGATTGAAAGATAACCAGCCATTGAATATTAAGCAACAAAACCACTTAACTATGAATATTTTGCTACTTAGTTAAGCACACACCAGGCGGGGATAGATTACATAGTCAAAAGATCCGAACTTTGCCAGCTTGATCACTAGCGTAGTCAAAGGATCAAACTTGCCAGCTTGATCACTAGCGTAGTCAAAGGATCAAATGATAACACATATAATTGCAAAAGCTAGTACTTGACAATTACAACCAAACCATCCAAAGCTACAATACAGAACTACAAGCATCGGGAGCATATTGGAGCAACAGAACCTTTTTCTAGACACAGAAATGACATTGTTAAGACACTCCTAAAAAACATGTATCCCACAACTTTATGCTACATACGTGATACACATGCACATTAAAATAAATACGTCAATTGAACTCGATTAATCACATGTATTAAGTAGCATTCATCCCAATTTGCTCATCGAAATCTGTGAAAATAATTATTCTTAATTGGATAAAATTTCTTTCTTTACACCAAAAACACACGGTCATCTACAGCATCCCAACAAATCAACCTCTTCGACATTTCCTTTACATCAATCGACAAGTCAAGCCCACCAACATGCAAACCAAACAAATAAACACACAAAGAAGGCAACAACAATTGGAAAAAAAAAACAGGGTTTTATTTATTTAAGCGGGTTTTGAGAGAAGTAAACATAATGTAACCTGCTGGCGTTTCCGGGCGGTTTCAGAAATGGCAGTAAGGACGCCCCAGACATCAGGATCAGAGTAGTGAAGAGGCTGAGAGGCAATTTTAGCAGCCACAGAAACTATAAACTCTTTTGGGGTCAGGGGATTTTTGGGCGGGGTGGAATCATCATTGGCATTTTTGTTGGCGCAAGTGTTATTCATGGGATGGGAAGAACTGGATTGGGAGTTCACAGTTGCCGGAGATTGGTCTTTCTTAAGGTTGGGACTGGGTTTTGAGGCAATTGGGGTCGCTGGGTTTTCGTCTTCCTTCGCCATTGAACCATAAGAGTGGAGAGATTTGTGTGTTGAGGGGAAGAGGTTAAAAATGGCGCAAAATTTTGTCGTTGAACCCTAATATACAACGGTTTCTAGGGAGCGTATCTAGGAAGGTTTGCATTTTGAGAGTAATAGAATGGTAACACTTCTACCCTTCTAAAGGTAATGGAATTTGGCCTGATGACGAACATCAAGATCACCCTTAATTTGGCTAAAACATTACTTAGAGAAATCATTCAGCGTAATATTTTCCATAATGAGGTATATGCGAGACAAAAAATTAGTTAAAAAAATAAAAATGTTGCTTATAAAGTATCCATATAAAATTATATGGACAAATATTTCCCATTAACATCCAAAAAAAAAGGCAATATATTGTTTAGACTTTAGTCCAAATTCAGGCATTCATTTGCCGTGAAAATGTCAAATTTTACTTCAATACATAATCATAACTCGGCAACATTTCTGTGGCCATAGCTATGCAAATACATAAAAACTATGGACGGCCCCCGTGCCAAAAGCACAATTAGGATAGTAGATTAGTACGTCATTTCATTGAGGGAAAAGAGCAGATAGAGTATTTGGTATTTACAACTGAAGTACGATAGTTTTTCGCTCGAGCATACTGCGCATTCTAACTAATTCACTTCAAAATTGAGGATTCTGGCATGAAGGGCTACTACGTATTTGGCATGCCATCTAGACAGGAAGTGGATGAACCGCTTCATACTTCCGAAAGAAATCTCTCAACACTAGAAACAAATGAGGGAGCCACAAAACTGTTTAGATCCAAAGTTTCGTTTCAGATAGAAAATTTACATTAGAAATGATTCTGCGGAGTTCAGATTAACAAATTCAAACCAGAGACCTCTCTCTCCCTCTGATCATCAATAATCAGTTTTCACCTCCATTATGGACACATAAATCTAATGAGACCCGATAGCAGTTAAGCTCACACCAAAATGATGATCTTAAGATAGTATCAGCCAGCAAGTGGGTTGGCATGTATGGTCACTCGATTCATCCGAATCTCTGCCAGAGGTCGGTCTCCTGGTCCTGTTGGTGTCTGCATAGTTCCACAAGAAGTTGAGAATTGTCACAATTTTAAGTTTTCTCAAACAGCCACTAGCCTTGCAAAATATGATACTTGAACATTCTTGTTACAAGTTCATGATAAGTACTACTAGCTTTTCAAGCATCAGCAGAACACTATCAAAGATGAGGATATAGAAACAAGTTGTTCATTGTGCGTGAACCACATTCCAGGAAGCAAAACTATGGAAGAAAAATATACAGAAAAAAGAAAACTAAGAGGAAGGAAATTGCCAGTATTACTTAGTGCAATGAACTCCTATAGAGGGAACACGTCAAACTCTGAAGCTCACCTTTTCCATTATATCAAGGACTTCAAACCCATGGATCACTTTCCCAAAGATAGTATAAAGCCCATTGAGATGAGGTTGCTTTGTATAAGTTATAAAGAATTGGCTTCCATTAGTATTAGCCCCACTGTTAGCCATTGATAGTATTCCTCTAGCATTGTGCTGGAACATGAACAAAGTGATGAGCAAAAACTATAAAATTACAAAATCAACATTAGGCTTGGAGGATGTTAAAAGCATAATGATCTTAATCCCAGCTATAGCTAAGCGGATAATGGATTCTTTAGTATCTAAATGGCCAAGTGGTTGCATGTCGTGTATACTGTACTGAATAACCTGAGCATTCTATTACATGGGCCTCAGAATAGTTTCCTACGTTTTCAATCAGTATCTTGTCAACAACAAATAAAGCAACAGAGGTACAACTCCCATATATAGAATTAACAGCAAAAACAGACAGGAGGACGACAACATAAAGAAATAAAAGGGCAACAATAACACGAATGTGCAATCTATTGTCTTCTTTTTTTGACTTCAATGTAGTTTGAGTGACCTATCCCTGTCTTCACACCTTTTTTTCTACTTACATACAGGCTTTACTCCATTCACCAGTCAAATTCATCCACACAAATAATACACCATCTTAATTTGATTTGATCAGTTGAAGCAACATTAGTGCATTCTTTGAAGGTCTGAGAGTACTCAGAGAATCAAATAATGTGAGAGACCAATTCTGTTCCTATTCTGTATCTTCCATGCTTAGCATTTTTTTTTAAGTAATCACAGCAAATTCAAATTAGCTAAAATGGAAAACAGATGTTAATTGTTATCTGAAGTTTATTATTTCCTTTAGTTACACTCAAACAGAAATGCACAAACTAACGAACTACGACAGATAGTCATAGCAGATGAGTTCTTTAAGCAATTACCTTGAGAGACTCTCTTATCTCATCATTGAACTTTTTACCCCAAATGCTTGTCCCACCTTTGCCTGTACCAGTTGGATCACCACCTTGGATCATGAACCCCTTTATATTTCTGTGAAATATGGTTCCATCATAATAGCCACTAGCACATAGCGCCATAAAATTCTGCATCAAAAGGAGCAATCTTATTGCAACTCATCAATTGACAAAAAAGAGTCTGATCAGTAGACTACTTGCTTCACACATTATAGTTGAGTACCAAATGCAAATATGCAAATATTTTCATCCATTAAGACACATTAATCAGTCCATAAATCTGTTGCTAATAAAAGTAGCCAGTACAATACAGCCTTATTAAAAACAAAAAAAAAAAAGCACCCAATACAAATTAAGCTGCTATGTTGAGGCATGCAATCAATCACTGCCACAAAAAAAAAAAAGATGGATATTTTTCCTGAATCCCCTAGTCTTGACATAATCCATCAGAAAATTCAGTTACTGTTTATTGCTTGTCAATATTGGGACAAATTCCTCTGCCTATGTCCCTTCTCCTCGCACACACAGACACAAACCCCTCCCACAAAAAAAAAAAGAAGCTCGTTTTCCCCCAAAGAAAAAACAAACCCAAGGAATTCTACTAACCACCTAACCAGACAATTCTTGGATCCAAAAAAATGAAAGGTAACTACCTGCAGTTAAAAGCTATACATACAAAGCCAACTTCATACTATTTACTTTAATCGTGCGAATTGAAATTTAATTCAACTGAGATACATGAGAACGATCAAACTGTTGAAGTTGCACATTAGTTAAGAACATTAGACATGAGTATCAACCTCGGCAGCTTTAGGAACCTCATCACAGAAGATTTCACACTTGATGTCCCCGAGATTCGTATGAAGCGTCACTGACTGAAAAGGGAGAACAAAAAAAAGTATTTGCAGACTGCGTAAGAACGAAGTCAAACTGTTCGATGAAATGCCACAAAGAATCTAATAGCAAACTAGTTTACGCTAAGCATGGTAAGCAGTACCATGTTATTAAGCAAGACTAGAACCAGACGATTGGATTGGTTGGTGACTTTCGCTTGCTTGTCCGAATCCTAGAAATGAAACTATTAATAATCCAAAACCATGCGACGGATATAAAGCTCCTTTGGTCATAAACTAACAAAAAGGAAAGAGAAGTGGTTTGCGGGTAACAAATTGTCGAGTCATTTCCTTCTTGCATGGTATTTTAGGTGAGACTCTAGATTAACTAATTAAGAAATTTATCCTTTTTCTTTTCTTTCTTTCTTGACTGCTACTACATTTTTTTTTCATGATAAAATTTGGAAGTTTGTTTTTAATCGTCTCTAAAAGAGCGGAGGAATTGACTGGACGGTACGAGAAGAGGAGTGTAAATAAGAGGTTTCAAATTTGAAATCTCTTACTAACACTAAAGAAAAAGAAAAAAGTTCATCTCTAAATTATTTCTCGTTGAGATCATCGTGGATTAAATTTTTCTTGTTCAAACTCGGTATACATCTAAAACAATTTTGTGCTTGTTATAAAATTGTAATAGGCAAATTACATGTGAAGTATATATGCAGATACCCCCTAACAATTTGTGTTCTAAACTGAAGAATCAATGAGTCAAAGACTACCTGCAATATCTACTTTTACGTGTGTGAGAAAGAAAGTATATATATAGATACTTAAAAATAAAAAGAATAAATAAGAAAGAGTTTATAGCTATGTGAATTTTCTCTTTTTCTTCATAGTTTTGATTTATCTAGAAAATAACAGGACAACATGAATTTCTTTGCCGGAAAAATCAAGTCAAAGTTGAGTATAGAACTGCTGTCATCAATGATGGGAAATGATCTAATCAAATATGATCCAATGAAATAGCAGAATAATAAGAAAAAGAAATTGACTAAAAGACCACAAGGAAATCGTTTATTACTTAAAAAATTAAACGAATGATATATTCAAACAATATTTTGATTGCTGCTGATGCTTTTGCTTGATTGCTTCTGACCTGACTTAATTTTTTTTATTTTGCTTACAAAAAATTTAGGATTAGAGAAAGTTTAGCCATTCCAAGGTTAAGGTACGATACAAGTTTGATGGTGGCCTACTATAAGCAATCATATCTACTATGATATGACTTTGCATTAGCTCAATGAAGCCCAATAATATTAAAATTAAAATAGTACATAAAGTTTAACTTTTCTTTTGTTATTCCTTCTGTGTCATTGAAAATGTTATAATTTTTATTCTGGGATGCACGAAAATATTTATCATCTTATAAAATTAAAGTTACTTTGGTCTTTTTTTTTTTCCAATGTTATTCCAAGTAACTTGTAACAAGGGAAACCATAAGATTAATCGAGCAATATTACGTGATCTTATTTCCAATAATAGCCTGTAAATTTGGAAGGCCGCGAGAACTCATGGATGCAATGGCTGTGGTGGGAGTAATTGTGTGCTGCAGAAGCTCTTGAGCAGTGGTGGGAAAAAAGGGTTAAAAGGGAAGATTTTAGGCCAGCAATTGTCATCAATGCTAAGGGCAGACCTACAACATGCAGGACCAAGTATATGGGGCTGTAGACTGAAGAAAGAATTCACAATTTCATCAATACAGCCTTGGGTATTCACCACGGCTTGCAAGCATGGGATATTCCATGGCACCCCGATGCTTATTGTACCATCGTCTCCAAAACACGGTGCAGCCAAGATGGATAGCCAAACAACAACTAGTGTCATGGTTGAGATAGCCATTGTTGTGGTTTTCTCTTCAAGGGATACTGCTACTTTGTAGTGGTGGGCTGATGAGTTTGTTGCCAACTTTGTGGGACTAAGGGTGTATTTATATGCTGCTACTAGGAGAGATGCTTTTACATGGCTCTCTTTTAACTCTTTAGATTGTACCGTCTTTTTTAAGTATTTAGGTTTCAATTCCTTCAAAGAGATTTAATACATCATAATGCTTGTCTCACAAAGTCCAAAAAGAGTTTTGCTTAAAGATGTAGAAGAGGTTTAATGCATTCTAATGCTTGTCTTAGTTGTAATTAGGATCCTAGTTAACGGATCTGCAGTTTTAATTCATTCTAATGCTTGTTCAGTTATGTATTGTAAAAGAGTTTTGCTTAAAGATGCAGAAGAGGTTTGATGCATTCTAATGCTTGTCTTAGTTGTAACTAGGATCCTAGTTAATGGATCTACAGATTTAATGCATTCTAATGCTTGTTCATTTATGTAATAGGTGCGAGTCTATGGCCAAAATGAAACCCCCTACTCCAAATAGTTCCAGCTCCTTAGCATCGTGTGCAATGTGATTTTTAGCATATGCCATCAAAACAAATCTGTACAAAAATATGCATCCTATCATTTGGCTAGTTATTCAGCATTTGAAAAACATTTTAACTCATCAAATTTTTTTTAAGGACGAAAGAATATATCTCTTAGTGGAAAAATAATAATTTTTATAAATATTCAAGGCAACGATCTTGTCCAAATTTACCTCTCAATTGGTTTCCTGACTGAGTTTTGACATATAAGATATTGAGAAAGAGGCAATCGAGTGTTGAAACTACTCTATGCATTGTGCATATTCTTAACTCGGCTATATAATATAAGTATTGGCAATTTAATACGTTTTAATGCTAATGGCTAACTTACAATGTTGCAACTCGTTAATGAATTATAGAAAGAGTTTTTGGTAAATTTATTCAAATTAATTTGGTTTTAGCATAATATACTGCCTAGACAGTAAAAAGGGATAGAAACTAGCTTGATAGTAACAATAGGTAGAAACTATCTTGTTTGGTGCGTGTAATTAGAGAGGATTTTTCATTGAATAAATAATAATACATTCTAGAAAGAAATAGTCATCAAATATGACAAGACTAATAATAGTACATGCTAATTATAGCACACACTTGTATACTTTACTTTATCAATACTTTTACAATTTTATCATTCCCAAAAAATCCCTACAGATGTCAGTTGAAAATCATTTAAGAGCAGATATAAGTTGTTTTCAAACAAAGGAATATCCTCCAACGGCTAGTTGTAGTAACTTGTTAATTGCACAACGTGTTAATATGTCTCTGTGTTAATTGTACAACAAAAGACACACTTCAATTAAATGTGTCTATCACACATTTCAGTAATTATACCAATACATAAGCTTATATGAGTTGTACTTGATGCAAAAACGGTTACAAAATAATTTCATATTCCAAAAATACCCAGATGTCTTCATAAATCAAAGTTTTAAATGTATCAAAATGAGGGTATTTTGATAAATATATCTAAACACATGCTTCCCTCAGTTATACCAAAAACTTTTTAAAAAACTACACAACATTCCATATTTCCAAAAACCTTTATCCACACAATTGAAATTCAAACTCTCTTTAACCACAACTCATTCTTATATAGTATAAGGAAATGCACCGACATCAGAAGTCGTTTTCTAGTTTGCTGATAAAAATCGTTAGTTGCTGCCACAGTCTTTAGTTTTTGTTTTAGCTGTTGCCAAGAGCATTGGCTTTTATTTGCAATTGTACAGGTCAGTTTCTTTTGCCCGCCTTAAGATAGCGTCCAGACTCCAGAGTTTTCTGAAGCTTATAATGAAGGCAAATTCCCTTCCTCTGCGTTATTATTACTGGTTAAACCGGTCGTGTCGGTTTAGGTAAATTGTTAATCGATCCTTTCCAGTCCAGTAACGAGTTGATCGCTTACCCGGTCTTGCAATCACTTTGGAATTTGAAAAATTATCTTCAAAATTCGGGATTGAACAAGAAATAAAAAGATTGATTGGGGTGACTTGAGATGAGAACTTATAAGGGATTGAGCATAGAGGTTAAATTACTACAGGTAATTACGTGTTTAAGAATTACTGCCCAATGAACCAATTTTCCAATTTTTCCAGTTTTTAAGTCTTTTGCCACCCCTAGTTACTACTATCCCGTTTTGCTTTCTTGTTTTGGCGTTTCAAAACGGGGATGTGGATGGCCTTTGGAGTCTAATGTTAATCTTTCTTTTTACTGGTTTGGAGACTGACGTTAATCATTCGGATTGCATTTCTTTAACAAATTATCATTTTATGATGTGATTCATAAAAAGATAGTGTGGTAACGTGTTCAAGAAATTTTCGAAAGTGCCTTCTTGAAAATTTCACTATGCACCCGTCTGATTTAATGACGATTTAATCTCCGTCAAATTTTCATTGACCCTTTTGAATCTATCCCTTTCTCCTAGTGTAGAATAGGAGCATATGTAAAATAGAAATTATCGCGTCGACAAACTATATAAATATATAATGATTTTATTTATCTATTTGCTCGTAAATAAGTGCATGATCATAATTTTAAGTGAAAAATAATACACTTCCGCTAAACTAATAAACTACTTGGTCTTGTTATGCTAAAATTAATACTTCGAAGGTAAATTATTCCATTGATTTAACAATTAATTTCTTTAAATTCCGATAGCTAAACTTTAATCGTTAATAATGTTAAAGGTTATTAAGATGCAATCAACAAATTATAGATAAAAATGACACAAGTATACTAAACATACTTAAGACATAAAATTATGATAATTGAAGCCTTGCAAGATTAGTGTATTATTAGGAGCTTAATTTATATTCGGGATAAATTTTGGAGTTAAGTTAGAATTAAGGAACTCAAGTGGATATTAGGAAGAGATGTGAAAAGACTAAAATGCCCTCCATACAATCTCAAAATTTCCATGCAATCCAAACACATTTTCGGACAGCATGATCACTCACCACCCTATCCGGCCAATGCACTATCTTCTCCAATTCCACACTCAACCCTCTCATGCACTCAACCTCCTCCATCCGCAAGCCATTTTCTCTCCTTCCTCAATACCGCGACACCACCACACTTCACCTTCACCTCGTTAACATCGACGCGAAAGAGTGAGAGAGAGGGAGATCAGCTTCATCCGAGAGCAAGAGGGAAAACTGTGAGCTGCACACATCTTCCATTTCTGGCCGCGAGCTAGGAGGAAGAGAGGGAGAGATATCGTGGGAGTTCCATCCATTTCTGCACCATCAACCAGCTGCAATCCAGCTTCAACCTCCACCAGTCGCAACCACTGAAATCCAAACCAACCTCCAGTCACGAGCGAGCCGAGAGCCGAGAGGGAGAACATAAATTTTTTTTCAGATTTCTTGTGCGTGAGCTGAGTTCCTAGCCGAGGTAAATTCGAAACTTAGATTAGTTAAGTGAAAACATGATGATTAGGACATGCATGCCATGTTTATATGCTCGGATGATGAAATGAGAAAGAAAAGGGAAATCTGTTTGGTAGAATAATTTCTGCCGCGAGCTTGGACTGATATGCAGTTGTAATCTGCTTAAATTTGATAATCTGAACCTGTATTGGGGATTATACGACTAATCACTAGTTGATTTACCTGACTATGGCTTTGCATGTTAATTTTGTGCATTCGGATGATGAGTTAAGGAGTATAAGAAATTCTGTTTTGATGAAATGGAACTTCCGTGAGCATAAATTGGAAATGTAGTTCCTAATCTTCTACATTGTGATGATCTAAGTTGATACCTATGATTATCTAGCTAACAACATGATGATTAAGGCTTGCATGGGGCTAAGTAGCTCGGCTAACCAAGAAAATAAAAAAAAAATGAAATGAAATCCATTGCCATTCATGATCATCCGAGGACAGCTGGGAAATTTCTGGAATTTTGGGGATAATTATAACCGAGTTTGAACTTAATTCTGAGCTAGAAATGTTAATCAATTGGTCAAGCATCTGCATGCTGAATTTGAGAGCTTAATAGCATTTTTAGCCGAGAAATGTTGGATTTATGAACATTGAAGTGCTGGAAATATTAATGACCGAGAGGTTGAGCAGAAATTCTTCATTTGATTTCTGGAATTTTCCCTTGGATGTAATGGTTTAGAAATGCATGAGAGATGTGTATTTTAAGCAGTGTAAGTTGTTTAGCTATGAAACATTTGATATTTAAGAGGATTTAATCAAAAATGTTGAGATGGAATTCGTGATAGTTTGGAATGATAATTGCTGGAAAATGTTCAAGTTATCCTTGTTTGTGAACAATAAAAGTTTGGTTGAAATGTTGGCCATATTACTATAAGAAATGATTGTTGGACGCTAAGGGTTAATGCTTGATGAAACCCTTGGCTATTTGAGTAAATTCTACGTGCATTACGGTTTTGATAAAATTATTTGCTGAGATTTTTCTTGACTATCGAAACAAGAAAAGAAAAATATTTTGAACTCTTAGAGTCATTTGGGACTCAAGCTGGATATAGTTCTCTTTTGTCTTGAATGGAGTTGTGATTTAAATTGAGTATTTGATGTCAAGAGCTAATGATTGATGAAGCTCTTGGCCATTTGAATGATTTTATATAAGTGTCAAAGTTGATGAAATTAAACTGCTGGAATTGCTTGGAGGCCTTATGTTTATTTTGATTAAGTTGAGATGTGATATGAGCTTGCCAAAACCAAGAGCTAATGATTGACGAAGCCTTGGTCACTTGTTTTACTTTTCTAGCAGAAATGAATCTGTTGAAATCTAGGACTTATGATTGAAGAAGCCCTAGTGATTTGCTATTTGATAAGTGATTTTACCATATCGACAAATTTGAGCCATAATTGTGATTTCGAAAGGGAATCGAAATTGTGAAAGTCGTTTTGACCCTGTGAGCTCGAGCAATTTTGGTCAAGCTAATCAAAAATATTTTTACGTTAGAATTAAACGATAAAATTCAGTATTTAGTACTTTGCCTAAACTTTGCCAACCCGACAAGTTTCCTTTAGCTTAAACTAGCCTTAATATTTATAGAAAATGATTTGTCCTTGGCTAGTTGTCTATAGGAAAAGCTCCAAAAATGCGAGTTTTCACTAACTTTAACTAAAAACGTAGAAGACTTGTTCCGCAAGAAATCTTATTTCACGCAAAATAATTCTAGTAACATTTTTACAAGAGAAGGTAACTTCAAGGAAACTTTACAAAGTATTTTTCTAGTTCTAATGTTAAACGGTTTGTCGACTTATTTCAAGAAAATAAATTAGTTATACATACGAGTAATTTTCCTACGTAACCCTAGAAATGGTATAGCCACCTTATGGTTTCAAAATTTGGAATGCTAGGATTTAGCGAGGACGCGGATTTCGATTCCTAGCTTGACCTGTGAGCTTCACTCCTAGGTGAGTGTCCCTGCTTGTTCTATGCCTACTTGATTAAAGTGCTTTCTTGACTTGATATGTGATAATTGGATAATGATTTTCTGATCCATCGAAGTGAGCGGTGTGTACTTTATCACACTAGCCTTTCGAGTGGTGACTTGTGTGAAATATTTTAGTGAATCCAAGTGTTGTGACGTCGCTGGGTGAATCCCTGTTCCCAATTTCCTGAGGGTATACGCAAGTATACTGCTCCCAATTTCCTGAGGGTATATCTCGAGTATACTGCTTCCTTTATTTTGTCGTGCGGGCCCGGAGCTGGGGTATGTCTGGTGGCCGGAGTAAGAAAAATAAGAGAATCTACATGGACCGTAAGTAGTGAGAGTTGACAGAGGGTCAACTACGATAACTTTTGATCAAGCGAGGCAAATGGCTCCTGAGAGCCCCTGTATCCTACCTTGTGCTGTTATTCGCTTTCCTATTTGTTTACGTTAATCGAATTCAATACTTGCTATTTGTTTATTTGATTGCATGTTTTGGGGCACCACTGAGTTTTAGCTCACCCCACGTTTATTTGTTTTCCTTGACAGGTCTTGAGGTTTGAGAAATCTGAGCTACTTATATCTTCTTAAGAATGTATCTACTTCGTTTTGTGGCTTGTAATGTATTTGAATTAAACGATATAGTTTTGTTTTGGGATTGCCACTTGAAATTGAAAAAGTATAAACCCTGATTATAATATTTGGCTTGTATGTGTATATATTCGGGCTGTATGAAATTTGATGTTTTGGAAACTGTAAGACTTTACCTCTTGAATTAACGCGTAAGGTGTTTAGGAGCCGCCGATTGGCTAACTTCGGATGCTGTTATCTTTGAAGTTAATGTGATGTTAACAATTGATTTATTTTGAAAGATTTGCTATTGTAATAGCTTAGGTTAATCTTCGGAAGGTTTTGGGTTAGTGTGCTTGCGTGAGTTCTGGCGAGAGTTAGGCAGACGGCCCGCCAACCCTCTGAGTCGCCTTAGGGGGAAGTGGGGTCGCCACAGGTGGTATCAGAGCCTAGGTTAGAAAAGTTATTTGAGAGATATATTAGACGAGTTAGAAACCCTAATCCTTTTCAGAAGTAAGAATTGAGACCATTAGATATATCTTAAGTAATGTCCGATTCAGTTAGCTATTTAAGTTCTAACCTTTAAGTTTTAATTATCTTACAGGTATGGAGAACGGTAATGGACATGCTAATGGTAATGGGGCGTCTAATGGACATATAGAGCCTCTTAGGTCCATTTCCTATAGGCCACGAGGCGGAGGAGCTCATATACGCTACTCACCAGCTGATAGGCATCCCCGGTGTCAGTGTAGGGCCACCCATGCATACCCCAATGAGCTAGTACTGTCCCTAGATGATGTGCGTCGCCAGTTGAGGGATGCTAACTTTACTTTGACCCAGGATGTAGAGGAGCTGAGTATCATGGTGGACATTCAGTTTGACCGTATAGCTGAGTTAGAGCAGAGGGTAGCAGCTGAGCATGTTAGGCTGGAGGCTGCTCGCGTGGAGATAGAGCGACAGAGATCGAGGGTGACTCGATTGGCCGAGGGGATACGTGATAGGAGTGCCGGTATCAGGGCTGATGCCGCGATGATGATGGATGAGGCCACGAGTATCCTTCAGGGTGTCGAGCAGGAGGATCCGGAGGAGGACCCAGAGGAGAACCCCGAGGAGGATATCGCTCCTGGTAGCCCTGCTGATCCAGAGGAAGATATCGTTCCTGGTAGCCCTGCTGATATCCTCCTCTGCAGGGCTCCGGATCCTCCTGCTCGACACCCTGAAGGATACTCGTGGCCTCATCCATCATCATCGCGGCATCAGCCCTGATACCGGCACTCCTATCACGTATCCCCTCGGCCAATCGAGTCACCCTCGATCTCTGTCGCTCTATCTCCACGCGAGCAACCTCCAGCCTAACATGCTCAGCTGCTACCCTCTGCTCTAACTCAGCTATACGGTCAAACTGAATGTCCACCATGATACTCAGCTCCTCTTCATCCTGGGTCAAAGTAAAGTTAGCATCCCTCAACTGGCGACGCACATCATCTAGGGACAGTACTAGCTCATTGGGGTATGCATGGGTGGCCCTACACTGACACCGGGGATGCCTATCAGCTGGTGAGTAGCGTATATGAGCTCCTCCGCCTCGTGGCCTATAGGAAATGGACCTAAGAGGCTCTATATGTCCATTAGACGCCCCATTACCATTAGCATGTCCATTACCGTTCTCCATACCTGTAAGATAATTAAAACTTAAAGGTTAGAACTTAAATAGCTAACTGAATCGGACATTACTTAAGATATATCTAATGGTCTCAATTCTTACTTCTGAAAAGGATTAGGGTTTCTAACTCGTCTAATATATCTCTCAAATAACTTTTCTAACCTAGGCTCTGATACCACCTGTGGCGACCCCACTTCCCCCTAAGGCGACTCAGAGGGTTGGCGGGCCGTCTGCCTAACTCTCGCCAGAACTCACGCAAGCACACTAACCCAAAACCTTCCGAAGATTAACCTAAGCTATTACAATAGCAAATCTTTCAAAATAAATCAATTGTTAACATCACATTAACTTCAAAGATAACAGCATCCGAAGTTAGCCAATCGGCGGCTCCTAAACACCTTACGCGTTAATTCAAGAGGTAAAGTCTTACAGTTTCCAAAACATCAAATTTCATACAGCCCGAATATATACACATACAAGCCAAATATTATAATCAGGGTTTATACTTTTTCAATTTCAAGTGGCAATCCCAAAACAAAACTATATCGTTTAATTCAAATACATTACAAGCCACAAAACGAAGTAGATACATTCTTAAGAAGATATAAGTAGCTCAGATTTCTCAAACCTCAAGACCTGTCAAGGAAAACAAATAAACGTGGGGTGAGCTAAAACTCAGTGGTGCCCCAAAACATGCAATCAAATAAACAAATAGCAAGTATTGAATTCGATTAACGTAAACAAATAGGAAAGCGAATAACAGCACAAGGTAGGATACAGGGGCTCTCAGGAGCCATTTGCCTCGCTTGATCAAAAGTTATCGTAGTTGACCCTCTGTCAACTCTCACTACTTACGGTCCATGTAGATTCTCTTATTTTTCTTACTCCGGCCACCAGACATACCCCAGCTCCGGGCCCGCACGACAAAATAAAGGAAGCAGTATACTCGAGATATACCCTCAGGAAATTGGGAGCAGTATACTTGCGTATACCCTCAGGAAATTGGGAACAGGGATTCACCCAGCGACGTCACAACACTTGGATTCACTAAAATATTTCACACAAGTCACCACTCGAAAGGCTAGTGTGATAAAGTACACACCGCTCACTTCGATGGATCAGAAAATCATTATCCAATTATCACATATCAAGTCAAGAAAGCACTTTAATCAAGTAGGCATAGAACAAGCAGGGACACTCACCTAGGAGTGAAGCTCACAGGTCAAGTTAGGAATCGAAATCCGCGTCCTCGCTAAATCCTAGCATTCCAAATTTTGAAACCATAAGGTGGCTATACCATTTCTAGGGTCACGTAGGAAAATTATTCGCATGTATGACTGATTTATTTTCTTCAAACAAGTCGACAAACCATGTAGTATTAAAACTAGTAAAATACTTTGTAAAGTTTCCTTAATATTACTTTTCTTGTAAAAATGTTACTAGAATTATTTTGCGTGAAATAAGATTTCTTGTCGAACAAATCTTCTACGTTTTTAGTTAAAGTTAGTGAAAACTCACATTTTTGGAACTTTTCCTATAGACAACTAGCCAAGGACAAGTCTTAAAGAAAGAGAAAGAAATATGGCAGGATTTAGGGTTTTTTAAAAAAAAACTAGGAAAAATCATTTTCTATAAATATTAAGGCTAGTTTAAGCTAAAGGAAACTTGTCGGGTTGGCAAAGTTTAGGCAAAGTACTAAATACTGAATTTTATCGTTTAATTCTAGCGTAAAAATATTTTTGATTAGCTTGACCAAAATTGCTCGAGCTCACAGGGTCAAAACGACTTTCACAATTTCGATTCCCTTTCGAAATCACAATTATGGCTCAAATTTGTCGATATGGTAAAATCACTTATCAAATAGCAAATCACTAGGGCTTCTTCAATCATGAGCCCTAGATTTCAACAGATTCATTTCTGCTAGAAAAGTAAAACAAGTGACCAAGGCTTCGTCAATCATTAGCTCTTGGTTTTGGCAAGCTCATATCACATCTCAACTTAATCAAAATAAACACAAGGCCTCCAAGCAATTCCAGCAGTTTAATTTCATCAACTTTGACACTTATATAACATCATTCACATGGCCAAGAGCTTCATCAATCATTAGCTCTTGACATCAAATACTCAATTTAAATCACAACTCCATTCAAGACAAAAGAGAACTATATCCAGCTTGAGTCCCAAATGACTCTAAGAGTTCAAAATATTTTTCTTTTCTTGTTTCGATAGTCAAGAAAAATCTCAGCAAATAATTTTATCAAAACCGTAATGCACGTAGAATTTACTCAAATAGCCAAGGGTTTCATCAAGCATTAACCCTTAGCATCCAACAATCATTTCTTATAGTAATATAGCCAACATTTCAACCAAACTTTTATTGTTCACAAACAAGGATAACTTGAACGTTTTCCAGCAATTGTCATTCCAAACTATCACGAATTCCATTTCAATATTTTTGATTAAATCCTCCTAAATATCAAATGTTTCATAGCTAAACAACTTACACTGCTTAAAATACACATCTCTCATGCATTTCTAAACCATTACATTCCAAGGGAAAATTCCAGAAATCAAATGAAGAATTTCTGCTCAACCTTTCGGTCATTAATATTTCCAGCACTTGCGTGGTTATAATCTAGCTTTTCTTTCGGCTAAACCAGTGTTTTAAGTACTCAAATTCCTCATGCAGATGCTTGACCAATTGATTAACATTTCTAGCTCAGAATTAAGTTCAAACACGGTTATAATTATCCCCAAAATTCCAGAAATTTCCCAGCTGTCCTCGGATGATCATGAATGCAACTGATTTCATTTCATTTTTTTTTTATTTTCTTGGTTAGTCGAGCTACTTAGCCCCATGCAAGCCTCAATCATCATGTTGTTAGCTAGATAATCATAGGTATCAACTTAGATCATCACAATGTAGAAGATTAGGAACTACATTTCCAATTTATGCTCACGGAAGTTCCATTTCATCAAAACAGAATTTCTTATACTCCTTAACTCATCATCCGAATGCACAAAATTAACATGCAAAGCCATAGTCAGGTAAATCAACTAGTGATTAGTCGTATAATCCCCAATACAGGTTCAGATTATCAAATTTAAGCAGATTACAACTGCATATCAGTCCAAGCTCGCGGCAGAAATTATTCTACCAAACAGATTTCCCTTTTCTTTCTCATTTCATCATCCGAGCATATAAACATGGCATGCATGTCCTAATCATCATGTTTTCACTTAACTAATCTAAGTTTCGAATTTACCTCGGCTAGGAACTCAGCTCACGCACAAGAAATCTGAAAAAAAATTTATGTTCTCCCTCTCGGCTCTCGGCTCGCTCGTGACTGGAGGTTGGTTTGGATTTCAGTGGTTGCGACTGGTGGAGGTTGAAGCTGGATTGCAGCTGGTTGATGGTGCAGAAATGGATGGAACTCCCACGATATCTCTCCCTCTCTTCCTCCTAGCTCGCGGCCAGAAATGGAAGATGTGTGCAGCTCACAGTTTTCCCTCTTGCTCTCGGATGAAGCTGATCTCCCTCTCTCTCACTCTTTCGCGTCGATGTTAACGAGGTGAAGGTGAAGTGTGGTGGTGTCGCGGTATTGAGGAAGGAGAGAAAATGGCTTGCGGATGGAGGAGGTTGAGTGCATGAGAGGGTTGAGTGTGGAATTGGAGAAGATAGTGCATTGGCCGGATAGGGTGGTGAGTGATCATGCTGTCCGAAAATGTGTTTGGATTGCATGGAAATTTTGAGATTGTATGGAGGGCATTTTAGTCTTTTCACATCTCTTCCTAATATCCACTTGAGTTCCTTAATTCTAACTTAACTCCAAAATTTATCCCGAATATAAATTAAGTTCCTAATAATACACTAATCTTGCAAGGCTTCAATTATCATAATTTTATGTCTTAAGTATGTTTAGTATACTTGTGTCATTTTTATCTATAATTTGTTGATTGCATCTTAATACTAAGGTTTCTATTAACCTTTAACATTATTAACGATTAAAGTTTAGCTATCGGAATTTAAAGAAATTAATTGTTAAATCAATGGAATAATTTACCTTCGAAGTATTAATTTTAGCATAACAAGACCAAGTAGTTTATTAGTTTAGCGGAAGTGTATTATTTTTCACTTAAAATTATGGTCACGCACTTATTTGCGAGCAAATAGATAAATAAAAAAAAATGGTGCTAATATTTATTAAAGAATTAGAAATGCAAATAAAATATGAAATAATCTTTGCATATATTTTCAGGGTTCTCACTATATAAATATATAATGAATGTTAGCTGCTGAATCACTAAAATTTGGTTTCAACAAATGCTATTCAGTTCTAAATTTTTGTCAACGATGATTTTCAAAAGCCCATCATTCTCCCGGACCTCCTACTGCTAATGATCAATGAAACTGCCCTCCATGTAACGCACCAAAACGATGAACAGAGATCTCTTTTTTCCTCAAAAGAAGTAAAAGGATAATATCGTAGGAGGCTAACATACCCTGATATGTTTTGGTCATTTATCTTTGTCATTTTTTCTTGTTTTGCCAAAATGAGGATATATTCGTCCTGTAATATCTCTTCTTCTATTTTTTTTTTTCCACTTCCATTGCCTTTCTGCATATGGATTCTCTGCCAGTGAAAAATGAAAGCCCCCCATGAATTTGACTACTTCTGCATCAAGATAGTTAGTAACGTATAGTACCAACAAATTTTGACCCATCAATCCAAAAAGGGGAGATGTATAAAGACAAACTAAGATAAAAAATAAAAATAAAAAAACACTCAAAGTAGCTGCAACAATCTCCTAAAAGGATCGTCGTGAATTTAAACCCCAACAACTAACTGGTTAAGTGTTTTTTTGTCATTTCTCCAAGATATAAAGTTGTCGACTTGCTTGCCCAGAATTTCTCGATTATTAATTTTGTTTCAGATTTAAACCAAAAAAAAAAAGAAAAAGAAAGAGCAAGTTGAGCGCCAGGTAAAGGTTCGGCAGGGTTTCCATTTAAGGATTACAGATTCTTCACAGGGCACTGCTATTGCACAAATAGCAGAACTTTCTCCCGGGGTTTTTTTTGGGGGGGGGGGGGGGGGGGGAGCGAGGGGGTGAATTTTCTGAACAAAAATTTTCTAAGCTCACTTTATCAATTGCCATATTCGATTATTAATACAAGAATTGAAGTTCCTTCAACTTTCTACAAGTATAGTAAAAATAATCAATAATAAGATTAGGCTGCTCATCCATCATCAAGGATTTCTTTATGCACATGCATGCATGATGCGCTGCAGTACTTGTAATTATACCTGTGAAAGGGAACAATCCCAGCCAGTGAAACATGACAGCATGAACACAGACTGTCAGAAGTTTCTGTAACTTTTATTTGTGAACTAGAAGCCACTGATCCTGTGCCTTGAGGTCTGAGGGCTGCAGCTGCTGCTATTCTTCTCTCAGCAGCAGCAGCTCTCTTTTCCCTTTCTGCATCTTGAGCCCTTTTAAGACACTCCTGCTCAAAATACGGGTAGGATATCAGAAGGGTAGTAGTCTGGACTTGGGAAGAAAAGATGTGAACAACGGGAAATATAGACACAGGCTGGCCCCATCTTGCACTAACATTAAAAAACATAAACATAACATTATGGCTTATGAAACTTCAAGCTGATTAATTTGTAGTTCTCTTTTCCACTTCTATTTTTGTTTCGTAGAAAAGAAAACTAGTTTTTATTTTATTTTACTTTGTGTTATTGGGGATGGAGGGTGTTGGAGGTTATTTGTAAAGGAGGCAGAGAATAACCTCTTTAGACAAACTACTAGATTCAAACTGTCCTTTGAAACTGGAAATTGGAACGGATCCATGATTCTGCAACATGGGAGAAGCATTTTGGGATTGAGCAGCTTCAGCCTGTGCATTTTAGTCACAATAGTTACACATTGACAATAACACAAACTTTATAACCAAAGACTGGTGACATTCCTCGGGAATAACAAAGAATGTCAAAGAACAGCTTATAACAAATATATGACATATCAGAAAAGATTGACTGAACCTCATAAACAAAAGTCTAGGTCAGAGTCTCACAGGTAATAAAGAGAGAATAAATTATCTTAGTCTAAGATTTGAACTGAAAAATTTATAGAAAGATCAATTCAGCAAGCACAATTTGTTCCACAAAGAAGAGGTCAATCTTCCATTCTGCAAACTAAATGCTATTAATGATATCAAGAAATTATCAGTGTCACCAAAAAGAAAAATAGACGAACCTGAGCCTTCTTTTCTCTTGCTTTACGTAATTTCTTCAACTCTTTTGCCCTTGCTTTTCTCTTAGCATCTTTTTCAGCCTGTGCAGAATGTCAGAGAAATTTGAGTTATAACTTTTTCTGGACATGATACTCTTGCAAGTCTCTGCTAGCATCTCTGACACCAAAGGTCGTGTCACTACTCTAATCTAATAAAAGTAAAAGAGGCAAAGCAGCATCATCTGCAGCTAGACTGGCGTGTATCAAATTTCAGGAGTAGCAATTTGCAGGAAATAGGGAATCTACAGGAAGACGCTCCAGTGTTATTAGATCAATCAAACACCATTTTGCTTCAGGGAGCGTGACCTCTCAATAAATTATTCAGCAATTTTGACCAAAAGTTACTCACTTAAGCCAGAATTTCAAACCTTTACAACTTGACACTGTTGAAACAAAAAGTTTAAGTACGAACATGATAATGGAAAATCACATCACCTGCTTAATAGCTTGAGATTCCTCCATCTCTTTAGTCAATGCACTAGGAACTTTAGCAACATACCAATCCCATTTATCACGGTTCAATGCCATGAACCGTCTAAAAGTATTCCTGACTTCCTTTTCAGTAGCAAGCATATAGGGAGTACGACCTAGCTCATCTTTAATACAAGGATCCAAACCCTGTTCTAGAAGTTCCAAGACTTCTTGAGAATTCCCAGTCTTGGCTGCTTCGTGCAAAGGTGTGGATGCACAAACAATCTCACTCTCACTTTCAGGACTGCTTGATACATGCACATTTTCAAGTTTGTTGATAACCCCACAAATATCAGTAATTGCTTGATTATCCAAATTCTCTCCTGTGTCCATCTTCATAGACTCCACCTGGCCATCACTTGCAAGACTATCAGGTAGATATGCTTCCTTCCTTGTATTTGTTGGAGTAGACGACTTAATTTGCTCATCATTTTCAGAGGAAACCTGTGTCAACAAATTATATATCCTTCGAGCTTCTTTTAATGTAGGTCTCCGCACAGTCAAAGGAATATTTCGAATCACATGATGCTGGCAGTTGAAATTTGGTCTTTCCCCATCAAAAAATAGTTGATAGTTGCTAGAAGGAGCATAAAGGAAAACGCAAGATGAAACAGAGAAATAAGGCTTCCAGGCTGCTAGTAATTCTTGAATTTCCTGGACATCATATGAATAAGAGAATTAAAATTCACTACCGTTGTATTCTAAGGTAAAAACACAGAAAACATTGGACAAGTGAACTGGGTACAGATCAGAACAGTGGGCCAGCAAACTGTGTATAGAATAGCACATGACATCTTACTCATCTTAAAATTCAACCATCTATACCTTTTTTAGTGCAAGCTCATTATACCGGCGAAGTGAAGCTCCAGCAGAATGGACAGTCTTGCCACTTGCATCTTTTGATGACTGCCGTTTACCAGACTTGGCACGCACTACATATCTTCATAAAATAGCCAAGTTAGATGGAACTTCATTCATAAGTCTACACGGAAATCATCAACTATCAATTGACAAAGTTATACTGAATACTATATAAGTAGCCTCCATCCAGAATAGAGCTGTTAAGCAACCACAGTCGTTGATTTTGTCAAAACAAAAAAAGTACCATTAGCTAGCATTTCTAAGAGAAAAAATTATTTAGGCATTGAGTGTTCAATAAGTCTATAAAATCCAATCACATAAATTTTATGATATTGGCAAATGGGTGTCTACTCATCACTTTTATTTTTGTCACTTATCGAGCACATGAAAAGCTGTTTTGCAGACTTAACTAGTAAAACATGAATATGGTATTTTGTCCTATTTATTGTTAAAAGCAATAGCTAGATTTCTTTTCCAATACCATTTCAGACAATTAAGATAATTGCATCACATCTCTTTTCATTCATTTCCATGTTAACACACACCTCTTCTGTTTTCATGTATACTTGGAAGTATAGCTAGCAGTAATTTTGAAACGTGATGAGCAAAGTTAAATTCAGAAAGAGCTGGAGTTTATTAAAAGCTTCTAACCTGTGAAAAGTTTTATGAGCAACAATGGAGTTCCCATCAAAGACACAGCCAGCAAAATGCCCACCCCTTGCAAGTAACATCACTCTTAATCGGGTAGCATCCCTGGGCTCATGGATGACATATTTTAGTTTTTCAGTCACCTCCTTCTCTGTCAAGAAACATTCACCAAAGTCTGCAGCAATAGATTTGTCAATCTCAAACACAATATTCTCAGACTCGTTCAATAGCAAACATTTCCAAAATGACACTCTCTCTCCATTCTGCAATTGTAAAAACAACTTATGCTTGAGAACTCCCCCCAATCTACCATGCAAACCCATATTACGACCAGTTTCTGGCTCATCTTCTTCTGATGATCCTGAAATACTTGAAACGTCATAATCCTTGCATAAACTGTCAGAAGTTGTTTCATTGAAATCTTCCTCCTTCACAGTGCCTTTTCCAGCAATACTTAACTTTATCTGACACCAACAGCTCAGAAGTAAGGTGACTGTCCACGAAATTATAAGTTACAAATTCAAGAATGAGAGCAAAGCAAGTTGCTTTATTTTATCTGATATCATCAGCAATATACAAAACAGAATGAGGAGCATTTCTAGAACATGCACCAAAAAAAGACATAGCATAAGAACTAAACTATAGAAGAATCCCAACCACACGTTAAAAAAAAAAAAAAAAAAGAGTCACGGCATGTCTTTGACCATATTATTAACTCCACAAAAGAACAACTTTGCAGCGATTACGTCTTTAGGTCCAGTTAGCAAATAATTCAATAGCTACATCTTTCATTGCATCATCATACAAGGAAAAAAAGATGATATCAGAATTTTTATTTTCTTGTCTGAATGGAGAAAGACCTCAATTGTAAACATTAAAAACACCCTTCTCTCAAGGTCTCGATCTCAGGATCAACTTCTCTAAAATTTGACACTATTGCCATCTAGGATGTAAAAGTGAGAGCGTGTCACACTACAGTAAACTGCAAGCGAATGATGCCACCAAGGGCTGGCCTACTTATATTGATTCAAAACTTATTTAAACTAACCCCAAACCTATAATCATACGCCACCAAACCCCCCAAGCAGGAAACTTTTGCACCCAAGCCATGCCACACCACACCAGGATCCACCCACCACAGCTCTAGAATGACTACGATGACTCCAAGTGAGAAATATGCCATCAACCCCAGAATGGGTCAGGACGAGTTCCTAATATCAACTGGACTTAGTATTAACTAATGGTTGACAGTAATTTAGAACAGAACAATCCACATTAATCATAAATAGATTAAATTACAGGAACCAATAAAATAGAATATAACAAGAGGTAATACCGAAATAGTATCTTATGAAAGAAAATACCCAATTTTGTTGCAAGACAATAACACCACCAAAATACAAAAAACCTATGTTTGATTAATTTACCCCGAGTAACAAAGAAGATAAACAAAGGTAGAGAGTGGAGAAATATACATTGAGGCGATGAATGTCGGATTTAAAGTGAGAGCGCTGGTCTTGAAGAGACTCGAATTCGGCCTTACACGTATTGCAACTCCATCTCTCCATAGAACCACGACCACCAATTGCATTAGTATTCTCACTAATATTACTTTCTAAACATTCGTCTTCTTGATTTCTGGAAAAACCGTCATGAGCAGCGTCGTCCGCGGGAACTATTATTGAAGATGATGGAGATTGGAGGAAGCGGCAGGAGTCAAAAAAATCCGCCGGAAGTTCGAAGATTGAACGATGCGACTTCTCATCTTGACGATGTTGGTTTTTCTGTTGATAAGGATTATTGGCTTTGCCGGTGGAAGAGGTGGAGGAAGGAGCCTCGGTCGCCATCGTCGTCTACGGCGTCTGAGAATTTACTAGCAGTTAGGGAAGAATACCAACGGTGGCTTAGAACTAGAAGCACATCCTCCAGTCTTTGACTTACCCTTTTGACTTCCGAGTCCTTGGCTGGACATGTTAGGCTCAAACGACGTCGGAAGCTGGGATGCCAGTTGTTTTCTTTCTTTCTTTCTTTTCACCCTCGCCCTATTTTCTTTCTCTTTTTATTTTGAGCAAATAGAGAAAATGATGACTACTAAACTCTCTGAAATAGCACAATTTGAACACTGAAATTTTTCTCTTTTTATTATGAGCAAATGGCGAAAATCATTACTAAACTATCTAAAATGGCACAATCTGGTCACTTAACTTTTTTCCTTGTCAGAAATGTTATTTAACTCCTTCACCAAATGGCCCTTTTGGGATCAAGTATTATTTCAATTTAGTCATGTAAATCAAAATTGAACAGAAGCAACATTTAATCTATTATTGTACGTTTTCGAGGACAAAAGTGTCCTAAATTGCAGGTCATTTTTTGATTAATTTAGCAGAAAATGATCCAAAAGACTGTTCTAAAGAGTTGAGCAATCTCTTTGATTAAAAAAAGTTCAGTGACCAAACTGTACCATTTTAGATAATTTAATGGTCACTTTTGTCATTTACTCTTTTATTATTATTATTATAATTTAATGCTTTTGTGTATGTAAAAGAGAAAAATTTAACCTCAGTCCCAACCAAAACTTTTTTTTTCAATTTTGTCTACATCAGGAAATTAGCCCAAGCTTCGTTAGAAATATAAAATGTTAACTGACTTTAAAATTTACTGTTAGTCATATCCCACTGGAACCTAACCTACATACCCGGACACCCCTGTGTCAAAAAAAAAAAAAAAAAAAAAATCCACTGGACTAACTACGTAAATTTTTTTGTCTTGGGTTATAGTCTATGTTTTCAGGCTTGAATCGGATTGGTCGATCGAACCGATCTAATAAAAAATAGGTCAAATAATCGGTTCGATCCAACTTAAAAAGCTAGAGAGTAATAAATTCGGTAAAACCCGGGTCTGACCGGTGAATCAGTTAATTCTATTAAACCCGATTTTTGTCTTCCCCTTTTTTTTCCTAAATATTTTTTTTAAAACTTAAAGTCTTGACTATTGACTTCTGTCTTCCATTTGACCGACTAAATAGGCAAAAAAAAAAATCCCAGAAAAATAGGAAACAAAACCAAACCCTCTTCTCTTCTTCTTCGTCTCTTCAGCTCTTCTCTCTTGCCGCCGGGCTCCAAAAGCAAATTAATCAAAAACAAACGGGTGATAACTTGGATTCGGGCAAATGTTTGCTAATACGATTCGATTCGTATTATCAATGATTTTATTAAGAAATTTGAACAATTAGGCAAGTATTGAGTCGAAACAATCTTCTACTAGTGTTATTATTAGAGTTGACAATTATGCCCAAAACCCAATAACCCATCCAATCCACCCACTAATTTGAGAGATTGGGTTGGGTAAATTGGGTGTTGGGTCAAATTTGGGTTGGGTAATAAAAACCCACATATATTTTGGGTGGTTTGGGTATTTGTGTTGGGCACCCATTACCCAACTTAAGTTAAAAAAAATAAACAAATTAATTTTTTTGCTCAATGAAGGTCATTAGGAAGTTGTCGACCTGTAGAATTTAAATCTAGTTTCTTATTATTTGTTTGTTAGTTGCTAAATTTAGTATTTTGTAGCCAAATAATTAATTAATGTCTACTTGTTTCCTGTTTTTACGAAGTACTACTGTCATTGCGGGGGAATTGGTCCCGTATATTCTTAAAAAAAAAGGGAAAAAAAGAAACAAATTTTCAAAGTTTGGAAGCGGTCAATGTATGGATGCAGGCTATGCTGCTGCTTTTGGTCCAATTTGCCATCGTTTTTATATAGCGTAATTCCAGAAACCTCTCCTGAGATGAGATTTCTAACAATTTCACTAACCTTTTTAGAGTTTAAACAGTTAGTATGTGTGTGTATTTGTAAAAGTATATTAGGATGTATTTTAGTGTGTTTGTATGCTTAAAAATAGTGTGTTTGAAATGCATATTATTTACACCTTATTTACACACACTGATTTGCTTGTATCATCTACACATTTTTCAATCACCTTTCTATGTCACATACAGCCACCATCAAAAAAATGTTACAGTATTTTTTTCAGCAAATTATCTGCATAATTTACTATGCCAACACACTAATGTAGTTTCAAATGTAATTTTAGAAGTGAGTGTGCGTTTGTATCGTGAGTGTTTTAGTATGTGAAAATATGCTATCTAAATATAAAAATAATGTTTATGTGTAATGAAATTTTTTTGTTGTATGTGAAAATGTATTTGAGAGAGTTTATGTATCAAAATGCTATTAAATAATATATTGAGTCATATTTGGGTCAGGTTTTGGTGATGACGCCAATATAACCCAATCCAAAATTAACCAATTTAAGGTTAGCGCGGGATTGGTATAACCCATTTAAATGAAAATTCAATATTAACCCGCACAATTGTCAGGTATAGTTATTATTGTTGGTGGTTTCAACCTATCTCACAAAATCCTTCGAAAAAAAACCTATCTCACAAAATGAATTTGCACGGCCCCGTGACGAAATTCAAGCAAAGAATCACAACAGTTGAAGCCCATCCCGCTTGACCTAGCATATGCTCGGAACACCACCTATTAGTTTTAGGTATTTTTAACTTTTTCTAATTTTGATTTCTCAACCTTTCTATCTCTCAAATTCTCAAGTTTTCACTAATCTCTCAAATGTGGGATGTAGTGTCCGTTTCAGGCGGCAATGGTTTGATCTATCTTTACGCTTTTGCAATCATACACATCTTCCTCATAAGTTGATTCGATTAGTAAGGACGGATCACTTTCTCACAAAAGATTGCATGTTCGAATCCCGCTATCAATATTAGAGTTGTGTTGGTAGACAATCTGTAAGAATCTTTGCAAACAATTTATAGTTTTGAAAACATGTCTGACTTGTGATAGTAACTAGAGCCAAATACTCCAAAATTTTTTACTACAAAAAAAAAAATCATATAGATCTTCAACTAGGGTTGCAAAAAGGTTCGATATAACACTTTTTTTTGGAAATATTTTGGCATTTGAGAATTGAGATTTTGTTCTAGATATTGTAAATCGAATGCCTTAACTCATCTTTAATCACTAGAACAACATTGAAGCATACAAGCAGCTGGTATACCTTGTTTTTGCTTTAAATTCCACTACTTTCCGGCAATCAATTTACTAGTTAAAAGCTAGTTTTAGTACCAATGTTCGATATAAGTCACCATTCAAATGCGGGTGTAAATTATAATGTGCGTCTCCCTGTACTTATAAATAGCCACAACAACCATGCAAGTACGCCGGCCCACTTGATATCAGTTGGGTTTGGAAAAGTGGAAGGCTGGTAGTCAATGTAAGAGTCCACAATGGTAGTGTTGATCCTCGATCCAGTTAATTTCAACACCCATTGTATTCTGCATCTTTTCTAGAAGCCCAAATCAGTTTCTTTTTTTTTTTTTTTTTTCCTAAAACGGCAACATATAGCCCAAATGCAGTTTCATGTTCCTCTTTTTAGTCATCTTTTTCTGTTTTTTCCATTTTTCTTTCTTTTATTGATTGAAAGGTTTTTATTCCTACTTGAGTTGGCAAATGCACAGAAGATAGACAAACAAACGGTCATAATTCACAAACCACTTGATGGGTGGGTGGGGTGGGAGCAGAAATGATACCGTTGGCCCCTTCAAGATTGAGGAGGAAGAGGAGCATTGATGACACTATTGCACGAGGTAAATCATGAATTTACCACTATTTTTGCACTGAAACTCA
>NW_020861876.1:0-2500 GCF_003713205.1 Coffea eugenioides
CAGATTTTAAATCAAATTTAGAAAACCATTTTGCCTTGGATATCTGGGAAAAAATAGTAAATCTGTTGGGAATCGGGAATTTATCATCAAGTAGGAAAATATTAAGAGGCTGGTAATTGATTACCAATCTCATTTTTCCCCTTACCTGTTCAGATCTTTTGTTGACATAAAATGCTTGGCATGCCCATTGAGAATGAGAAATCTCAATTAGTCCAAACTTCAAAAGTTCTTGGCATTCTTGTTCTGCAAGCTTTGTATCATTAGGATTCATTCCAGAATGACTAGCTTTTGTAGGATTGATATCCTCATTTTTCTTAAAATGTAGGCGGATAAAAAACTCAGAATTTTCCCACAAAGGATGATCAAATTTTTGTAAAAACTCTTGATGATTTGTGGAGCATGATTCTTGAATGATCTGCTTTTGAAACTGCTGGAGTTGATCCATTTGAACATTTTCTTCTTGTATCAAATACAGCTTTGGGATTTCAAGAAAAGGTTTAAAAATTTTTTTTGATTTTATCCCATTTCCTGTAATAAGATACTTGTTTTGTTTGTAAAGATCAAATCCTAACAACAAGTCCTTACCAGTAAAATTTGCTCCCAGAAATTTTGAACTTACACAGCAATCAGGGAGAAGTTTGAGAGTGATGGGATTTTTCGTGACAAATCTTGTTTCAAAAAGATTTCCATCCGCTCCTCTAAACTTATTCACTTCAGGAATCCAATATGAGTCTGGTAGGATATCCTTCCTCATGATGGAAGTATGGGCACCTGTATCAAAAAATGCAATAAGAGGTATAGGTTTAGAATATTTATCCAACAAGATATGAATAAGAGTTTGTGGATAAACTTCCTCTTCTTTTTTCTCTTTATTTGCCATAGCAATAGCCCCAATACTTAAGATTTCTTCGGGGACCTGCAAAGCCAATAGAGTAGTGTCAGTAGGCTCCTCTTGTTCAGAAAATTCAGATTCTAAATCAGATATGGAAAAATGAAGTTCATTTTGAATTTTTGAAATTAATTTTACTCCCTTCTGATTTTGAGGACAATTTTTTGCAAAATGTCCAGGCTTTCCACAGATAAAACATTTGTTGCCTTTTGTGCCTCTGAACCTTTTAGACTTTCGTCTAAAATATCTCCATTTCTTTCTGAAGGATTTTCTTGGAAAATTCTTATAGGCCTTGGTAAAGCTTTTGAACTTTTTGAATCTTTTGGATCCTTTTCGTCTCTGGGATGGAGTACAGGCTTGGCATTTTCCCTTGGTTATTAGCTCTGGCTTTTTGCAGGCTTGGTCCAAACAAACATCTCCTTTTAGATATTCTCGAATAACTTTCCTCTTATGACAAAGGTCATCAAGAGATAGGAAAACTGCTTGTTTGATTTGGCCAATGGTGAGATTTAAAACTGATCCATACTTATTATGGATATACATTTCTGCACCATCTGCAAGTGGCTTGGGAAGGGAACTGATAAACGGCTGTTTGAGATTAATATCTGCACCAAGAGAGTAGAATAATTTAATCATTTTTTTTAAAATGTTTATTTAGATCTCGTCGATCATAAGATAAACATTTTATTTGAAAGAATTCTTTTCTTTTTGCTTCCTGGAATTCTCGGACATTTCCAAGAAATGTGAGATGGAGAATATGAATATTTTCCAGGAAATCTTGTTTGGTTAAAAAGAGCATTTTATCTGCATCTCCAATGGTTGTCCACCAATCCTTGAGGATTCCAGCCAGATGAGCTGTAAAAATTGATAAAATTTCAAAGTGAGATTCTTCTGTTAAATTTTGGGCAAGCATCCAAGCATGAAATTCATGGAACCTTGCTTCCCACTTTTCAGGTGGAATGTTATCAATTGTAAACAGAGGTACTCCCTTTGATTTTGGAAAAGTAGCTCGCTGGGTTCGATCAAATGATGTTTCTCCTTCCTCCTCATTGTCATCAGGCTCAACCACTTCTGGTTCTGGATCTGCCATATGAATCTGAGGGGTACTTTCTTCGTCGGATGAGGATTCTAAAGTATCAGTTGTTGATATTGTATCATCATCTGAAGAATTTGAAAGACTTCTATCTTCGGAGCCTGTGTCTTTAGAGGAATTATCATGAAATTCAGTATAGGTTGAAATATATGGAACTGAATCTTCATGAAGTTCATCTAGCACTGTTGACAAGGGATTATCATATACCCTACTAGCTTCATTTGCTTTCCTTTCCTGTTCAACAGAAAAAATTGGATTAGTATAGGTACTAAACATTAATGAAGCCGGAGGTTCTTGTTGAGAAGATGACGGCTGTTCAATGGCAGATTGTTTGGCTTTTCTTTCCCTTTCAGCTTCAGCCTTTCTCTGTTCTTTTTCAGCCATTTTCTTTGCTATTTCAGCATCCTTTTGAATTTGTTTATTTTTACGATATTCTCGTAAAGTTGCTGCAATATCAAAAGGTTTGGTAACCTGTGGCTGTGGTGTTGAAAAGTAAAGAGATGGTGATGGAGTTGTAA
>NW_020861876.1:7500-15000 GCF_003713205.1 Coffea eugenioides
CCAATTTTGGAATTTGAATGAAATGTGCAAAGTTAGGGTTCATGAACCCCTATTCTGTCCGAAATTTGAGGTCATAGATAGAGGCCGAATTGGACTTTTCTCAAAACATGAAAGTTGTAGGTATTGATGATTTTAGTGTGCCTCCAAAATTTCAGGGCAATTGGACTAGTGTAGAGTGAGTTATGCCGTTTTTACTGTTGCTGTTTTTGGTGCACAGAATGTCCGAACTGCGATAGTAATTGCCTGTTTTGACTGGAATTGGTTTGGATTTTGAAGTTGGCGTCTTCTGAGGAAATGTAGCTGGATGTCTTAGCTAACTTATACCTTTGGAATTTTGGCATTTGGACCTGTGTAGGCTGCGATTGATGTATTACAGTTTTGTGTGTTTTGCAAACCTGTTTTGGTAATTCTGGTTTGGTATTTGGCACTTTTGACCTAGTTGTGCTAGGATTTGGACTGATAGGCCTTCTACATTGTTGTAGCTCTGTTTCTTGGCTTCGAAATGGTGGGTCTTACACCCCCATCCGACATTTGTAGTGAGAGTTGTGCCATTACCGCATTATGAGGTCAAATCCGGTTTTCTTATCAAGGCTTAGGTTAAAGCCCTTTCTTAATTTCTGGTTTGCTTTCATGCTTGTATATGTTTATAAAACCCTATTGGGGTTGTGAATTGGTGTTGTTTATGGCTCGGTATGGTTTCTTGTTTTATGATATTGTGAGCCTATGGAACGGCTCTTGACATGAAATGCTTATATGTGTGTTGTTGGGTTGTGATGGAAGAAAAATAATGAAGCCTTATGGCTGGAAAATTTGGTAAACACAAAGGGCATGCTGCCCGAATTTTACTCGAGATTTAGAAAACTATATTCTCGACTTGAGTAAAGGTTAAGTATTTAACACTTGAATTTCCATGCATGAAACCCTTTTGGGCGATAATTGGTTTGACTTTATGACTCGTTATCGAGTCTTATAGTATTTGTTTACATGTTCTAGGGCGTGACGATAGCTCACGACGTCTTGGTGATCGTGGTGCATGAAATACCACTTTCTTGCTTGGTGAGTATACTACTCACTTACTTGTTATAATGTGGCTTTGTGCTATGTGTATTGATGCCTTGAAGGCTTAATTGGTTATTGGAAATGATTGAGGTGAGGGTGTACTTGACCGCCCTCACCCCTTGTGATTCCATGCATGGCTAGTGCTTGCATTACTGAATTACTGCACTTGATATATGAAATACTGAATTCCCTTCATGGAAACTGATTTGGTATCATTTGGGCGAATGTCCAATGGCTTTACTGTATCACTGAGCTCAACCCCGTTTGGTAGTCAATTGGATCGAGCCGGCGAGGGCTTGGTCGTGAAAATTGTCATGCCACGGGGACTGTACTGTGGAATCTTGTGGTAATGAGACCTTTGGTTCCGGTATACTCGAGTATTACCAAAATGACTGATTGGAGTGCGGGCCCGGTTGGGGTATGTATGGTGGAAGGAATGGAGTGAAGTGAGGTCTACGGTCGGGTATTCTTAAACATTGACGGAGGGTCAATGAGATTGGATCAAGAATGTAAGCGTGGAAATGGGCTCTTGAGAGCCATCCGTATCCTTTTACCGACTTGTTTTTAATTCTTAATTGTGTACTCGAAATGAAAGATTATGCTTATATGATCCTTGTGCTTATGTGGTAGGAACTCACTGGGCTTAAGCTCATTCCGTTCCATTTGTTTTCCTTACAGGAAAATGACTATTTTGGGAAAGGTTGTGCTAGTTGGTTGCCAAGTTGAGCATGTAAATGTATTTTTGAATAGCTCCTTGCGAGTGAAAACCCTAAGTCTTTTGTTTCCCACCAATGGTTGGTTTGTAATTGGCTATTTGCACATGTATGGACTAGTTGAATATTTTGGTATGCCGTTTGGCTTGTAAACGTTGTATTTCAATGTACATATGTTTGGATGATGTTTGGTTGATGTTTGGTTGAATTTCGGATCAACTTGTATTTCAAACGGCAAAAGAAAATTTTGGCTACTCTCGGCCTAGTATCTGGATTCTGACGTGTCCAACACTGTTCATCTTCGGCTTTGAATTTCATTTTTATTTATTTTGTGATTTTGACATATTTGCGCAGATCGACGTAAACTGATCCGTTAGTCCTGGCGAGAGCTGGGCAGGCAGTCCGCTAACCCCTTTGGTTCGCCTTAGGGGAAAGTGGGGCTGTTACATCAGCAAACTCTTGAAATAGCGGAAGCTAATTTGAAAAAAGCTGAAGGAAAGAGACAAACAATTGAAGCAAATCTAGCTCTCCGGTGAGCTAGGACACGGGTAGAGGCTATCAATGCGGTTTGATTTCATAACTAGTTGATACGTTCGAATAATCCTGTTTCAAATTCTATTTGAATTTGATTCTGTCGAGTGAATAGAATCAAATAAATCAAGCAAAATCCAATTTTGATGTAAATAAAAGAAATTCAAAAATGAAATAGCAAAGATACAAAATCAATAAAATATAAAAAGGGGGTGGGTCAAAAAACTTATTAGATACCATAAACTCCGGTATCTAATAAGTTCTACCTACTATTGGATTTGAACCAATGACTCTCGCCGTATGAAAGCAATACTCTAACCACTGAGTTAAGTAGGTCATTTATCATTCCAAAGATAACAAAATGGAACCCATCCCGTCGATGTGGATTATAAATATCATATTGCTTATAAGCAATACCGCTCAAAGAGATCAAAGATTTATGATATTTTATCAGGGAATATTCATTCATCTTGACAAGAAATTATCTACATGATAAAATATGTATCACAAGCAATAAGGGCTATAGCTCAGTTGGTAGAGCACCTCGTTTACACGCGCGCCAATGTTTTTCAAGGTAATCCATGATACAATCAAATCAAAAAATTGTGATCTTAATTGAGAAATCGATGTCTTACCCCATAACTTTGAGGGAACAATAGCCTGACAAAGGGTTCGGTTCGATTGGGGTGCCCATTTAGGTTAGGCACAAAATGGACACTCTCATGGATTTGAGGTATTGATAAGGTGAATATCCAATATTTTCAATGCTAGGCTTAATGAGTATAAGGACCTCAAAAAATCTCTTTTCGTCCTATGAACTTTAAGGTGTATGAAGTTTCATATTTCATTTTGTAAGCGGAACGGTAGAGACTTCATTTGACTTAGGTTGATCTAGGCCATAGGCAGACCTACATCACGACAACCCTACCCTTGAAAGACTTTGGTAGTGCTCTTGGATTAGAATTCAAAATAATAAATCGGAGCACATGGAGCCATCTTCTTATCTTATTTCTTTGTCAAAAGAAAAAAATATGGCAGACTAGCTGATATTTCGATCAGTTAATGAAAGAGCCCAATGCAAAAAAAATGCATGTTGGGTCTTTGAAACAGTTCAGATCATTTTGATAATAAAAAGTTTGATCTGTTTTACCGAGAAGGTCTACGGTTCGAGTCCGTATAGCCCTATAATTTAATTATAATAAAAAATGAAAATGAATTAATGAAAATTCAAAATACAAAAAATGAAATTGTATAATTTTTATTTCTTCATTATTCTTTGTTGTTTGGAACTAACGAGTTGGTTCATCGAAATAAAATTATTCCTATAAGCTCACTCACAAGAATTCTTTAAAATAGAAAACTAAAAGCAAAAGGCGGATATTTCAATAGATCTAATTGATATTTTTCCAATCGCAGATAAACAAAGCAACCTTTCGTCATTAATCTTCGGAGGTGAAGGTGAATTTCATATGAATTTTCCTGTTTGTTCACAAGAAGTTCGTGATATTCCCTTTCTTTGGTATACCTAATCTTGTTGGTGAATTTTTGAAGTAAAAATCGTGACACAAGCCGCCCTGTTAAAAACCCCAATGGATCTAGGAATGACCTCCTGCGCTTGTGTACAAATTAAAGCTTGTTGAAAGATGAATACCTTTGGTAAGTTTTGTTATTAAATAGGCCTTCGTATACCTTACCTAGGCCTAGCGAAGCACAGGGGGCAGTTTTCTTTTTCTGTAATCAATCAAGAGAAATCGAAACCCCTCCGCCGGGATGGGATCCTAATATAAAGGAATATACCAAGACCAAGATATTCTAAATCCTGAGATGAAAATTCCCATCCAGTATCTTACTTGTTTTATTCTAAATGACTAAGAAAAAAAAAGACCTCCTGATTCTAATCATAAAAAATGGAAAGCTATCAAGAATTTTATTTATTTTATTCAATTTCAAAAAATATAAAAAAAAATGGATAATCTATATAATAGATATTAATTAAGTAAGTAGAAGTTAATAAAAAAAAAATTCAAATTTCTAAACAAAAACGAGAATTCTTTTTTATTTTGTTTATTTTGAATTCCCCTTCTTTAGAGAGAATCCTGTGAAAATAAGAAAATTTGTATAAAATTAAGATGGAGATATAGAGTTATACTAAGTAAAAAAATCGAAATTAAGTATAATGGAAATAGGATTCTACCTTGAAATGAGATATGTTTTGCAGTAAACAAAGGAAACTCGTCAATTCAATAAAAATGAATTCTTGTTTTGATTGAATTGAGTAAAATAAAAAATTATGGTATGGATGACTTGACAATTCCAATTCTAATCGAGCAATCCGGTATATTTTCCACGTTCATAGGAGTGCGTCTATGTTTCTTCTTTACGAATATGATATTTTTTGGACATTTCTAATAATATCAAGTCTTATTCCTATTTTGGCATTTTTAATTTCCGGAATTTTAGCCCCGATTAGCAAAGGGCCGGAGAAACTCTCTAGTTATGAATCGGGTATAGAACCAATAGGCGACGCTTGGTTACAATTTCGAATCCGTTATTATATATGTTTGCTCTAGTTTTTGTTGTTTTTGATGTTGAAACAGTTTTTCTTTATCCATGGGCAATGAGTTTCGATATTTTGGGTATATCTGTATTTATAGAAGCTTTAATTTTTGTACTTATCTTAATTGTTGGTTTAGTTTATGCATGGCGAAAGGGGGCATTGGAATGGTCTTAGCTCCTGAATATTCAGACAATAAAAAGAAAAAAGGAAAAAATCAAAATAAAATTGAGACTGTTATGAATTCCATTGAGCTTCCTTTACTTGATCGAACAGCCCAAAATTCAGTTATTTCAACTACATTAAATGATTTTTCAAATTGGTCAAGACTCTCTAGTTTATGGCCACTTCTCTATGGTACCAGTGTTGTTTCATTGAATTTGCTTCACTAATAGGGTCACGATTCGACTTTGATCGTTATGGACTAGTACCAAGATCAAGTCCTAGACAGGCAGATCTAATTTTAACAGCCGGAACGGTAACAATGAAAATGGCCCCTTCTTTAGTGAGATTATATGAACAAATGCCTGAATCAAAATATGTTATTGCTATGGGAGCATGTACAATTACAGGAGGGATGTTCAGTACCGATTCTTATAGTACTGTTCGGGGGATTGATAAGCTAATTCTTGTAGATGTCTATTTGCCAGGCTGTTCCCCTAAACCGGAAGCAGTTATAGATGCTATAACAAAACTTCGTAAGAAAATATCTCGAGAAATCTATGAAGATAGAATTATGCCTCAACGTCAACGGTCGAATCGGTGTTTTACTACAAATCACAAGTTTCATATTAGCCGCAGTATGAATACTGGAAATTATGATCAAGGATTCCTTTATCAACCGGCATCTACTTTTACTTCAAAAATACCTACTGAAACATTTTTCAAATACAAAAGTTCAGTCTCTTCCCATGAATTGGTGAATTAGACAGTATTTCTTTGTACAAAATAAAAAAAATCTTCATAAATTTCATCGTAAAGGTGAAATACTTAATACAAATAAAAATATGGGAGAAATAAAAAAGATGCAGGGTCGTTTGTCTGCTTGGCTAGTCAAGCATGGGCTAATTCATAGATCTTTGGGCTTTGATTACCAAGGAATAGAGACTTTACAAATAAAGTCCGAGGATTGGCATTCTATTGCTGTTATTTCATATGTATATGGTTACAATTATCTTCGTTCCCAATGCGCCTATGATGTAGCACCCGGCGGGCAGTTAGCTAGTGTATATCATCTTACGAGAATAGAGTATGGTGTAGATCAACCAGAAGAGGTATGCATAAAAGTATTTGTCTCAAGGAGGAATCCTAGGATTCCGTCTGTCTTCTGGGTTTGGAAAAGTGTGGATTTTCAAGAACGAGAATCTTATGATATGTTGGGAATCTCTTATGATAATCATCCACGCTTGAAACGTATCTTAATGCCTGAAAGTTGGATAGGGTGGCCCTTACGCAAGGATTATGTTGCTCCCAATTTTTATGAAATACAAGATGCTCATTGAAGGATAAGAAACTAATTTCGTCTTATACAATTTCACATATTTAAGGATTATACGTTCTGTTCTAGATTAACCAGAATAATGGAAGTCTCCTTTGTATTTGGGAATTCTATATAGGCTAACAAAAAAAAAAGACAATGAGAGATTCGTTGGTATTCTTACATCCCATTTATTTGGTTTGTAAGATGCTTATCTCAGATGAGACGAACAAAGAGGATGAACTTCTACATCATGAATTTTGACTTTCTACTATGCACATTATTTAAAGGGTTTTAGAAAGTTATGTAAGTAGGAATGATGAAATCAAATATGAACGAAAATACAAAGAAATTAAAGGATATTGGATTCTATTTATTTGTATCTCTTGTGTATTTCAATTCCTCTAGATTTGATCTCAACCAATTAAATTAACCCCTTGAATATGTCTTTAGAATATATATGAAGTATTAACATTCTTTTTGAACAAAAGAAGAGCAGAAATAAAAAAGATGAAGAAATAGAATCTAATTCTTTTAGATACCTTATCTAAAAAGTTCTACCCATCTATAAAATAGATGGCGTATATCTCGCTGAAGTGGAAAACAATATGTATTTATTATGATCTAAACTATAAATATGAATGTCGATTCTTATCAATTAATTTATACAAGAGAGACTTATACAAATTAATCATGTGCCATTGTCTAATGGATAGGACAGAGGTCTTCTAAACCTTTGGTATAGGTTCAAATCCTATTGGACGCAAGTTTTTTCCATATATTTTTTAGATTGAAATATTAAATATCAAGAAAAAAAGACCTTTTGAATAATTTGAATTCGAGACGCTTAATTACTTTTTTAAGATAAAAAAGAAAGTAAGCGATCATCCCTTTTTATGCTTGTTCCTGAAGTAAAAATCGGTCCATTTGCTCCTGAATAGCTTCTTTCAAAAGGGATTCCGCTTCCTCGGTAAATGTTTTGGTAGAAGAAATGATTTCTTGGAACTGAGGTTTATTAGTTTTTACATAAGCACGTAACGCAACAAGAAATTTCCTTACCTGTCCAATTTCTAATGAATCAAGATAGCCGGTTGTTCCGGTATAAATAGTCATTATCTGTTCTTCCACTGCAAGAGGGGCTGCTTGGGATTGCTTAAGCAATTCAC
>NW_020861876.1:20000-44245 GCF_003713205.1 Coffea eugenioides
GAAAGTTCTATTTACACAATTACATCTTCAAAAGTTGCATAAACTAGTACATCAAGTCATACATACCACGAGTACCAGAAAGTGAACCCTAGAAAAGCTGATAACTACAACCACCACGACCACTATGTACATCTTGCTCGTCAACTTTTAACAAATACAAATACAAACATTCTATAGCTCAAAATCTAACCACCTTCCCGAGCGATCCCCGCGTCGGCCCCCTGCTAAGGAAAACAAATGGAATGGGGTAAGCTATATGCTTAGTGAGCAATCAGGGGAAAATAACACTCACATAATTAAACAAGTAAATCAGGATATTTCACATCAATAACAGAAAAGTAACATCACAAGTGTAGGATACGGGTGGCTCCAAAGCCAGTTCAATTCCCCGAACTTGAACGCCTGTTGACACTCCGTCAACCAAGTACTCATGGTCCGTAGACTCCACTTAAACGTTCCCCGTTCACCTTATCAACCCCCGCTGGCCAGTCAACAGCACACAGCAGCTCGAGCGAAATAAAGTAACTTAGCTTTCGTCAAAGCTATAACAAGAAACTAAATCCCAAGTTTAGCATGGAACTATCTTCGACCAAGCCCCGGCTGGCTCGAATAGTTCGTCTAACCCTTGGAACCGGGCTGGAACCAAGCCCTGAGATATCCGATCTCTCAATAGATGGTATCTCTCAACAAGTGCACAACAAGATACTTACCCCAAACAGCACACAACAAATGGGGTTTAATTCAAGTCACGAGATCACCCCTATCAGCACACAGCAAAAGGGTGATACTCAAGTCATGTAATTCCCCTCCTCAGCACACAGCAAGAGGGTGATACTCAACATAAAGCATGTATTCTCACATAGGAAATCAAAACAAAGGATGGGCTTAGGTCGAGTGAGATAAAGTACACCCTCGCCTATGTACCCATTTAACATGTACAAAGCACTTTAACAATTTCACATCAATAACCACCCAATTACTCACTTGATACAACTTGGCACGAAAATGATACAATTCACGGAGCTTGACCGTCACCGTCAAAAGCCTCAAGATCTGTATGGGCAGATTATATACACACATGAATGAAACGGCCATACAACAGCAATTTATAACTGAAACGATCGAATACAGTTGAAAACGGTCAAAATAATCAAAACGGTTACACGATCTTGTCCATAACGGGAGCTAGGGTTATCGGATCAAAATGTACTAGATAGTGTCTCGAACCTTAGACAAAAGGTTACAACTTCCATGAAGATAACTCAATCCATTTTTCAGTGTATCCAAGTTAAACTTGCAAAATATAAAACTAGGACTCCGAAGACTAGTTTATCTTTCTCGTGAAAATTCGGCGGCATGCCCCTTGTGTTTACCCATTTTCTAGCCATTTATGGCTTCAATATTTTACTCAATCCAACCCAAAGTTATCCATAACACAATTCCATTTCAATAGCCATTCCATAGGCTCATAACAACATAAGAACAAAAATCAAAGTGATAACAAGTGCGGAAATGTAACCTAGCAAAAGACAGATTTGACGCGTGGTTGCGGAAATAACACATCCGAGGCTACGCTTATCGGATTGAGGCGAAACTTATACCGTTTCGAAGCTAAGACACAGGGATACAATTTTTATGAAGATCACTTAGTCCAGTTTCCAATGCAACCTAGTCAAATTCCCAATTTACAGAACCAAAATCCAACTAGTCGGCTAATTAACCGCACTGCACTGGAATGGTCATATCTCAGGTTACCAAGGTCCGATTAAGGTGTTCTTGGAGGCGTTTAAAAGCTAAGACAGAATACTAAAACTTTCATGTTTTGAAAAATAGCTAAATCCCAACGGATTATAGTGAATAAACACAACCAAATAGACTAAACTGTCCACGCGGAACTCTGGAATGTAACCTAGAACAGCGAGGGTATTTCCATCTTTTCACAAGCTACATTGCTCCGATTGAGCTGAAATTTTGTAGCCACCTATAAAATACCATTCTATACAACTTTCATGTTTTAGGACCAAGCCTAATTTGGCCTCTAACTATGAGTACCAAAACCGGGCAGAAAGAGGGGGAAATTTTCCAGAAATCTGGAATTTTTGATTTCAATGCAACCTTCCTGATTTCTTGCTTCCAATTCTACCAAAGCCCCTTATATAACCTTATATACAACATATACTAACCATACAACAAGTTTAGGCAGAAATTAATCAAACCCTAACTTGCTAAATCATCCAAAATCATCACAACAACTTGCATATCTTGTAATCAAGCCAAAACATGAACTAGATAACATCTTAAACCAAAATTTAAAAGACCAAAAACCATAATCAGATCTTATACCTCAAAGACAAGCTTGGAAGAGTGATACTCCACCTCCTTTAGAAATTTTTGTTTGCCCTAGCTTCTTAAGCCCACAACTAGCACTTTAATCGGTTTGGAAGTTTGATTTCTCACTTGGATAGCTAAGATCAAGAAGAAGAAAGTTGTTCTTGTTCTCTCTTTTCTCTCTCTCTTTGGTCGGCCAAGCTGCTGAAATAATGAAGAGGAAAGGTGCAAAAATTGGGATAAGAAGGATGGTTACTCTCTTGGTCAAGAAACTCTTAGGTGACGACAAGTGTCGCCACCACCACCTTTCATTTTTCTCTTTCTTTTCCTTGCTATTTTAAGCCCTCAATTTCGGTCAAACTAGCTGGAAAATGAGAAGATATTCTGCTCAAGTATTAATGAGTTTGTATGGTAAGAAAGTGGTGGTCAAGTGGTGCGTTCAAACGGTAGTGCGCGGGACCCGTCGGTTCGCGCCGTTTTTCTTAAAAACACACGTACTAGGGTTTTTTACTTCCTATTCACCAACTCTATATCATTGCTCCTAATCACATATTATTTCTCACTTAAAAGTCACTTTTAATCACCAAATTTGGTCCTTGCTCCGTACCGAAAATTCATCCGGCGAAAAATCGCGAAAACCCTAATTTGCTCCAATCTTGAAACCGAAAAGTGAAACCCTTACTTTCTAGGTTCAATTGCACTTATTATGGGGTGATTGAGTAGTAGGCTATAATAAATGAATAATTTCCAAATAAACAGGCATTTTTAAGAAAAATGTGAGGAATTTTACAATTCCATAGAATAAATTAGGGTTTTGAGTCAAATATGAGGGATTTAAACATAGTCACAAGTAAACTAGGGTTTTTGATTAAAATTTTAGGGTTTCTAGTCTTTTAAAACAAAATAAGGTTTTAAATCAAACCCAAAGAAATAACTTTAGTATCTTCCCTGAAACAAAATAATGTTTTAAAATAAAATGAACTAAAGAAACCGTAAAACAATAGCATCTTAAAAGTTGGGGTGTCACAATCTCCCCTCCTTAAAAGAATTTCGTCCTCGAAATTCCAATTAACGAACTAAAGGGTTGGAATACTCAAATACCTCAATACGATGGAAAATAGGGAAGGTACGTTCGGTGATTGTTAATGGGTCTGTCACCTCTTGGCTTCCTATTGCATAGGTCCTTGCCGGCACTTTCGGTCGATTACCCGTGGCATTAGTCTTCTTAGACGTGTTCCCTTCTGCCCTTGGCAAATTTCCTTCTTTTGGTAGGTGAGGGCACTGAGCAATCAGATGCTCAGCACTACCACATCGATAGCATTTCCGTACTTGTCCTTTCTTCCAACAATTATCTTCTATGTGATTAGCAGCTCCACAAAATCCGCATGTCATTCTAGATCCTGACGTCGGACCTCCATGTGAGGTACCCCTTTGGGTTTCTCTTCCTACCTGATTTTTCTCAACATTTTCTTGATTTGGGATCCCAGTGGATCGTGGTCCACCTATTCCTCGACTCTTCTTAAGTGGTGGCTCACTCCCCGAGCTCTGTCCCTCAATATAACTGCTTGTATCTGGGTGCCTTCTTTTCTTATCATGAAAGGCCTTTACTTGACTCTTAGTACCATTATAAGTCTCCAATTGAGCAGCTGCCAATGCCTCTTGAATTTCCACGTTCAAACCCTGTACAAATCGACGAATTCTCCTTTGGTCTGTCAGTATTAATTCTGGAGCAAAACGAGAGAGTTTGGTAAACTGTGTCTCGTACTCTGCCACACTCGTAGTCCCTTGACGTAGGCGTATGAACTCATCCTCTCGCCTTTCCTGAACAAGTGGCGGTAAGTACTTCTCATTAAACTCACGAGTAAAATTCACCCATGTCCATGGGGTTTGTTCTCTATCCCATTTGGCTCGAATCACATTCCACCAGGCACGAGCCGCTCCCTCAAATTGAAAAACGGCGAAAGCTATCTGCCGTTCCTCTGAGTATCCTAATGCAGCAAAAATGTCTAACATTCGCTCCAACCAACTCTCTGCTATATCAGGACTAGGTCCACCCAAGAATTTTGGCGGTAGAAATTTTTGGAACCGTCTAAGGCACGGTCCTCTCCTTCATGATTGCCAGGATGCTGTACTTGGCCTTGACCCTGTTGGTTGACCATTCGTTCTAGTAAATCAGCCATTCGCTGTATGGCTGTAGCTACCTGGGTTTCGGCTTGCGTATTCGCATTTTCATTAGTTACCCCTTCGGTTCCTTGTCCTCGTCCTCTACCCCCACCACGAGTCTCCATTTAATGGTTTTATAGTTTCTATAATTGGGACAAAATATGGTTCAAGATCAAAGTGTGTACGTATATATACAAGTCACGCAAAATATACACAATATAATGTACCATATACACCAAGGGACATTTCAGGTCAGACAAAGTCAAGTGCAGTAAGTACTATATATGTAGGCATTAACATACCATAAGTAAATGACATGTAGAAACAATGCAAGGGCAAAATGAAAGAAACGCGACTTGTCGTCCCACACTCATTGAAAATCACCCCCGTCCGATTTCTTACTCCACTTCCCAAGGTGCCCGTTAATTTCTTGTACTCACTCTAGCCAGACAAAGCCTGTTCATGTTCTCAAAATGCAAGTCTCAAGTCAAAAATTTCTCAAGTCGAAAATTTTACCCCTGGCGGTGCTTGGAAACACAACAAGCTAGCACAACGGCTATACTTCACCAGTGAGTCTTAATTCAAGAAATTCATCCCTGGCGGTGTTTGGAAACACAACAGGCAATGCCTCACCAGAGAGTTTTAGTTCAACCGCTACAGAGGAATAGTAGCCGATCTACAACCACACGAGTACAAATAAGTTCAAAAATAAGGTCGAAGCAGGGTTCAAACATATAAGTTCAAAAATAGAGTCAATTACTTCAAGTTCAAGGAGCACAGGTACGAATAAGAACTCACTCGGCTAGCCTATACCCAGCAATTCACATTCTCAAACAGTCACCGGATTCAAGTCCAAATATAGGTCATATTACTCATGCGTAATATCAAATCAGGTCCATTACATGTACGTAAGAGCACACTATATGATACCCAAGTACAAGAATTCACAATAAGACAATTCACAACTCGAGCCGGCCGGTCTCAAGAGTAAATCATCCATATTAGAGATTCCTACCTGGCATACCTAACCATTGTCCCCAAAGTACCATGATAAGGGTTCAAACCTAGAACGTTTCATGCAACGTAGTACCAATGCATGCTACGCATATCATTTTGGGAAGGCCCTGGCAATTTGACAAACACGTCACATTCGATGGAAGAGCAAATAAGTACACCTTTTTGCACGATGGCAAACGTAAGGTCCTTACACCTCTCACACCTGCACAAGTTTATGAGGACCAACTACTATTGCAAAGGGAGTGTGAACAAGACCGTCAAAGGAGGAAACTAAAGGCAGTCGACCCTGGTAAAGGCTCCACGTCTACGAGTGAGCCATCAACCAAGGGTCAAGGGAGCACACCTAGGGGTATACATGACAAATCACCTACCGCACCTACCACTAGGAAGCACAACATGATTATTAAGGCTAAAGATGTTAGAAAAGTGGTGAACTCTAATCAGCCTATACTTCTCATGATTTGCAAGCATGTGCTCTTGGATGTTGCTGAGCTCGACAAGGCGTTGCCTGCGAGCATAGTTGCTCTTTTGCAAGAATTTGGGGATGTTTTCCCTGACGAGGTCCCTGATGGCTTACCACCCATTCGGGGAATTGAACACCAAATCGACCTCATTCCTGGAGCACCATTGCCCAACAAACCTGCCTACCGCATGGGCCCTGAGGAGACCAAGGAGCTTCAAAGGCAAGTTGATGGCCTCTTAGGTAAGGGTTGGGTAAAGGAAAGTCTAAGTCCTTGCGCTGTGCCTGTGATACTTGTTCCCAAAAAGGACGGTACTTGGCGCATGTGCACTGACTGTCGGGCTGTGAACGCTATCACTGTCAAATATCGTCATCCCATTCCTAGACTTGATGATATGCTTGATGAACTCGATGGTGCCATTATTTTCACCAAAATAGACTTAAGGAGCGGCTATCATCAAATTCGGATGAAAGAAGGCGACGAGTGGAAAACAGCCTTCAAAACCAAACATGGTCTCTATGAGTGGCTAGTCATGCCTTTTGGCTTAACTAATGCCCCTAGCACCTTCATGCGACTAATGAACCATGTGTTGAGACACTTTATTGGCAAGTTTGTCATTGTTTACTTTGATGACATCCTGATCTATAGTCGTAGTGAGCATGAGCACCTAGAGCATGTGAGAATAGTTCTTGAGACACTTCGACAGGCGCGTCTTTACGCCAACCTCAAGAAGTGCACCTTTTTGTACTAACGAGCTTGTGTTTTTAGGCTATGTGGTAAGTTCGCAGGGCATCAAGGTGGACAAATCCAAGATTGAGGCCATCGACCAATGGCCAACTCCCACGTCCGTCCCTGACGTGCGCAGCTTTCTTGGATTGGCGGGCTTTTACCGGCGCTTTGTCAAAGATTTTAGCACCATTGCCGCCCCGTTGACCGCCGTGACAAAGAAGAATGACAAGTTCCACTGGGGAGAATCACAAGAACAAGCATTTCTCGCCCTCAAGGACACACTCACACATGCGCCTGTGTTAGCATTACCAAATTTTCACAAGACTTTTGAAATTGAATGTGATGCTTCTGGTGTAGGTATTGGAGCGGTCCTCATGCAAGACAAGAGGCCTTGTGGCTTCTTTAGTGAGAAACTGGGGGGAGCTGCATTAAACTACCCCACGTACGACAAGGAGTTGTACGCATTAGTGAGGGCTTTGGAGACTTGGCAACACTATCTTCGCCCTCGGGAGTTCGTGATACACACTGATCACGAGTCATTGAAGTACCTCAAGGGACAACCCAAGTTAAGCAAGCGACATGCCAAATGGGTAAGCTTCATTGACACCTTTTCGTATGTCATTAAGTATAAGACTGGCAAAACGAATGTAGTGGCTGATGCATTATCACGTAGACATTCGTTGCTTGCCCTTCTGGATGCCAAGTTACTAGGGTTCGCATTGGTTAAGGAACTCTACACAAATGATCATGACTTTGGTGATATCTATGTTGCTTGTGTTAAGAACCCGCATGGAAAATACTTCTTGCATGATGGATTTCTATTCCATGTAGATAAACTGTGTGTACCTAATTCTTCCATTCGTGATCTTTTGATTCGAGAGGCACATAGTGGTGGTCTCATGGGCCACTTTGGCATCACCAAGACTCTGGCCATGTTGCAAGAGCACTTTTACTGGCCTCATATGCGTAGAGATGTTGAACGCATGGTTGGTAGATGTGCTACTTGTCACAAGGCAAAGTCTAAGACAAATCCATATGGCTTGTATACCCCATTACCTATCCCTCACCATCCTTGGGTTGATTTGTCTATGGACTTTGTATTAGGATTGCCTAGATCAACAAGGGGTAATGACTCCATCTTTGTTGTGGTTGATAGATTCTCTAAGATGGCTCATTTTATTCCTTGCCACAAAACTGACGATGCATCTCATATTGCTAATCTGTTCTTCAAAGAAATTGTCCTTCTGCATGGCCTGCCTAAAACTATTGTCAGTGATAGAGATGTGAAATTCTTGAGTTACTTTTGGAAGACTTTGTGGTCCAAACTGGGCACTAGGTTATTATTCTCCACCACTAGTCATCCACAAAGCGATGGACAAACTGAAGTTGTCAATCGCACACTTGGCACTCTACTTCGGGCCTTGATTAAAAAGAATCTTAAGACTTGGGAAGAGTGCCTCCCTCATGTTGAATTCGCCTACAATCGAACTGTGCATAGTGCCACACAATACTCCCCCTTTGAGATTGTTTATGGCTTCAACCCCGTCACCCCCCTTGATTTGGTGCCCTTACCTTCCTCTGAGCACACAAGCTTAGATGGGAAAAAGAAAGCTGATTCTGTGCGCAGGTTACATGAGGCCGTGCGAGCAAACATTGAGAAGCGTACGCAGCAATACACCCAGCAAGCCAACAAGCACCGTCGCAAGATGATTTTTGAGCCTGGAGATTGGGTTTGGCTACACTTGAGGAAAGAGCGATTTCCCAAGCAACGCCAAAGCAAATTGTCCCCAAGAGGTGATGGACCATTTCGGGTACTCCAACGAGTCAATGACAACGCATACAAGTTGGAGCTACCTGGGGAGTACAATGTTAGTGCAACCTTCAACGTCGCGGACCTAAGCCCATTTCTTGACGAGGAGGATCCAGATTTGAGGGCAAATCCTTCTCAAGAGGAGGGGACTGATGTGTGCACGAGTCTCGGCCCACGCAATGACCCAGTCCGAGTTCCATCGGGCCCAGTCACACGTGCACGGGCCAAGTTCTTCAAAGAATCACTCCAAGCCCTGGTTCGAGTCGTCCAAGACCAACATGGAGTTCACAAAGATATTGAGGGCTTAGAGAGAGACAATCAAGCCATTTGCACCATGATCCAAGCCCACGAGGACTCAAGTGGGCCTTCAAGAGGACCGGCCATATAGGGCCTTAGCCTTAGTATTTGATAGATTGGATTAATTTGTCTTCATAGCTCATTGGGCCGGCCCATCTTGGACACCAAGATGACCGAACTCTTTGCCATTGTTTCCTTAGGTTTTCTTAGTCACTTTGGCCTATAAATAGGCTTGCTTTGTAAGGTTTTAGGGTAGTCGTTTTATCAATAAAATTGGTTTAATTCGTTCCTTCTTCCAAGAAGAGAGTTCGAGCACTTTAACTTGCTTTGGCAAGGGTTATTGAGCAATCTTGCGTCCTGTCCTCGATTGTTCATCCGACCTATTCCCCTGGAGTATTCACCTTCATCGGAGTGTCGTCTACCACCTACATCAAATCGTGTCGTCCGTTTGATTCTAGGTCCCGCAATCCAAGCGTTGGACAACCTTGCTAGATCCTTGGGCAAACGTGCTACGTGTCTCGAAACAAGTTGATCGAGGAACGTATCAGTGAGGTACGTGTCTACAAACAGGTACGTATTCCTTTCTCTATTGGCAATTACATAGATGAGGTTGTGTGTGATGTTGTGCCTATGCATGCGACACATGTCATCCTAGGGAGACCTTGGCAATTTGACAAATCCGTCACGTTTGATGAACGAGCAAATAAATACACTCTCTTGCACAATGGAAAATGCCTGGTCCTCACACCACTCACACCTGCCCAAGTGTATGTGGACCAACTTAAGTTACAAGAGAGTGTGAACAAGACCGCCAAAAGAGGAAACAAAAGGCGGCCGATCCTGGCAAATGCTCCACTTCTACAAGTGAGCATTCGACCAAGGGTCAAGTGGGCACACCTGGTGATACGCATGATCATTCACCCATTAAACCACCCACTAGGAAGCAAAACATGATCATTAAGGCTAAGGATGTTAGAAAGGTTATAAATTCTGATCAGCCTATACTTCTCATGATTTGCAAGCATGTGCTCTTAGATGTTGCTGAGCTCAATAAGGCATTGCCTTCGAGCATGGTTGCTCTTTTGCAGGAATTCGAGGATGTATTCCCTGATGAGGTCCCTGATGGTTTACCACCCATTCGAGGGATTGAGCATCAAATAGACTGATTCCGGGAGCACCCCTACCCAACAAACCGGTTTACCGCATGGGTCCTGAGGAGACAAAAGAGCTTCAAAGGCAAGTTGATGGCCTCTTAGGTAAGGGTTGGGTAAAACAGAGTTTAAATCCTTGTGTTGTGCCTATGATACTTTCCCCCAAAAAGGATGGTACTTGGCGCATGTGCACTGACTGTAGGGCTGTAAATGCAAATATCATCATCCCATTCCTAGACTTGATGATATGCTTGACGAACTCGATGGTGCTATCATTTTCACCAAAATCGATTTAAGGAGTGGCTATCATCAAATTAGGATGAAAGAAGGCGATGAGTGGAAAACGGCGTTCAAAACCAAACATGAGTTTGGAGGACTACCACAAAGAAATTGCGATGGCCATGATGAGGGCCAACATTCAAGAAGACAATGAGGCCACGATGGCTCGGTTTCTTAGAGGTCTCAATCCTGACCTTCAAGAAGCCTTGGAGCTCCAACATTACTTGGACATGCACGGCCTTCTAGAACTCGCTATTAAGGCCGAGCGGGGGAAGAAACTAAGACGCGGAGTACGTACGTTCCAAACTTCTAACACCACTTCATGGAGGGGCAACCAACCACGAAGGGCGACCCACGAAGTTGGAAATGCGGCAGCACCAACCTCTTCTAACCGAATCCAAGGTAACACCTCTAACCGCCATTCCAATTCTACCCCTGACAAGGTTTCCGATGCATCCAGGTCCACTTCAAAGGCACCGCATGAGACTCCTAAGACTAGGAGTAGGGACATCAAGTGCTTCAAGTGCCAAGGGTTTGGACATATTCAATCTCAGTGCCCAAACCAACGGGTCATGCTCATCACTCACAATGGCGAAATCGTGTCTGATGATGACGAATGTGAGGAGATGCCCGAACTGGTCGAAGACGACTGCCTAGAAGAGGAGTCAGCTGGGGAGGCTTGCTCGCCTACACGAGGAGAAGTAGGTTGCTTGGTGGCACGGCGAGTGCTAACCGCCCGCGTTAAGGAGGACGAGCAGCTACAACGCGAAAACCTTTTCTACACCCGCTGTAAGATAGGCGACAAGGTGTGTAGTCTCATCATCGACGGTGGGAGTTGCACGAACGTGGCCAGTTTGCTCATGGTTGAGAGTCTAGGACTCCCCACTACCAGGCATCCAAATCCTTACCGCCTCCAATGGCTAAGTGAGGATGGTGAGGTACGAGTCTTCAAACAGGTACGCATTCCCTTTTCAATTGGTACTTACACTGATGAAATCGTGTGCAACGTAGTACCAATGCATGCTACGCATATCATTTTGGGAAGGCCCTGGCAATTTGACAAACACGTCACATTCGATGGAAGAGCAAATAAGTACACCCTTTTGCACGATGGCAAACGTAAGGTCCTTACACCTCTCACACCTGCACAAGTTTATGAGGACCAACTACTATTGCAAAGGGAGTGTGAACAAGACCGTCAAAGGAGGAAACTAAAGGCAGTCGACCCTGGTAAAGGCTCCACGTCTACGAGTGAGCCATCAACCAAGGGTCAAGGGAGCACACCTAGGGGTACACATGACAAATCACCTACCGCACCTACCACTAGGAAGCACAACATGATTATTAAGGCTAAAGATGTTAGAAAAGTGGTGAACTCTAATCAGCCTATACTTCTCATGATTTGCAAGCATGTGCTCTTGGATGTTGCTGAGCTCGACAAGGCGTTGCCTGCGAGCATAGTTGCTCTTTTGCAAGAATTTGGGGATGTTTTCCCTGACGAGGTCCCTGATGGCTTACCACCCATTCGGGGAATTGAACACCAAATCGACCTCATTCCTGGAGCACCATTGCCCAACAAACCTGCCTACCGCATGGGCCCTGAGGAGACCAAGGAGTTTCAAAGGCAAGTTGATGGCCTCTTAGGTAAGGGTTGGGTAAAGGAAAGTCTAAGTCCTTGCGCTGTGCCTGTGATACTTGTTCCCAAAAAGGACGGTACTTGGCGCATGTGCACTGACTGTCGGGCTGTGAACGCTATCACTGTCAAATATCGTCATCCCATTCCTAGACTTGATGATATGCTTGATGAACTCGATGGTGCCATTATTTTCACCAAAATAGACTTAAGGAGCGGCTATCATCAAATTCGGATGAAAGAAGGCGACGAGTGGAAAACAGCCTTCAAAACCAAACATGGTCTCTATGAGTGGCTAGTCATGCCTTTTGGCTTAACTAATGCCCCTAGCACCTTCATGCGACTAATGAACCATGTGTTGAGACACTTTATTGGCAAGTCTGTCATTGTTTACTTTGATGGCATCCTGATCTATAGTCGTAGTGAGCATGAGCACCTAGAGCATGTGAGAATAGTTCTTGAGACACTTCGACAGGCGCGTCTTTACGCCAACCTCAAGAAGTGCACCTTTTGTACTAACGAGCTTGTGTTTTTAGGCTATGTGGTAAGTTCGCAGGGCATCAAGGTGGACAAATCCAAGATTGAGGCCATCGAGCAATGGCCAACTCCCACGTCCGTCCCTGACGTGCGCAGCTTTCTTGGATTGGCGGGCTTTTACCGGCGCTTTGTCAAAGATTTTAGCACCATTGCCGCCCCGTTGACCGCCGTGACAAAGAAGAATGACAAGTTCCACTGGGGAGAATCACAAGAACAAGCATTTCTCGCCCTCAAGGACACACTCACACATGCGCCTGTGTTAGCATTACCAAATTTTCACAAGACTTTTGAAATTGAATGTGATGCTTCTGGTGTAGGTATTGGAGCGGTCCTCATGCAAGACAAGAGGCCTTGTGGCTTCTTTAGTGAGAAACTGGGGGGAGCTGCGTTAAACTACCCCACGTACGACAAGGAGTTGTACGCATTAGTGAGGGCTTTGGAGACTTGGCAACACTATCTTCGCCCTCGGGAGTTCGTGATACACACTGATCACGAGTCATTGAAGTACCTCAAGGGACAACCCAAGTTAAGCAAGCGACATGCCAAATGGGTAAGCTTCATTGACACCTTTTCGTATGTCATTAAGTATAAGACTGGCAAAACGAATGTAGTGGCTGATGCATTATCACGTAGACATTCGTTGCTTGCCTTTCTGGATGCCAAGTTACTAGGGTTCGCATTGGTTAAGGAACTCTACACAAATGATCATGACTTTGGTGATATCTATGTTGCTTGTGTTAAGAACCCGCATGGAAAATACTTCTTGCATGATGGATTTCTATTCCATGTAGATAAACTGTGTGTACCTAATTCTTCCATTCGTGATCTTTTGATTCGAGAGGCACATAGTGGTGGTCTCATGGGCCACTTTGGCATCACCAAGACTCTGGCCATGTTGCAAGAGCACTTTTACTGGCCTCATATGCGTAGAGATGTTGAACGCATGGTTGGTAGATGTGCTACTTGTCACAAGGCAAAGTCTAAGACAAATCCATATGGCTTGTATACCCCATTACCTATCCCTCACCATCCTTGGGTTGATTTGTCTATGGACTTTGTATTAGGATTGCTGATACGAACCAAGAGACACCATTGCGAACTATTCGAGTTCCCCTAGGACCTGTAACTCGAGCACAAGCTAACAAGATGAGGGAGGAACTCCAAGGACTTGTTCATGAGATACAAGGCCAAGAAATTGTCCCCAAGGTCATTGAGAGTCTTGAGCATGAAGGAATGAAAGTCATCCATGTAGTGCACGTCAAAGAGAACCATGTGTGACCCTTCTCTAGTCACATTTGCTGTTTTAGTTAAGTCATTGTAATAAGGGCTTAATGGTCCATAGTCTTGCTTTAATTACCTAAGCGATGACCTCATACGGTTATTTACCTAAGCGATGACCTCATAAGGTTGTTTACCTAAGGGATGACCTCATAAGGTTGTTTACCTAAGGGATGACCTCATAAGGTTTGGTCAAGCCCACAATTCTTAGTCTTATGGAAATAGTCAAGCCTACAATTGTTAGTCTTAGTCAAGACCACAACTCTAGACTAGTTCCACATTTAGTTGTTCATCTCTATGTAAGGCTATAAATAGCCCACACTTCCAATGGTTTTAGGCATTCAATCAATAAATCAGATTTTGAGAGTTTTCTTGGTTTCTCCAAGGCTTCTTGAATACCTTAGAATTTCTCTAGGTGTTCGTGACTTATCAATCTAGAATCGCACTAGGTTGTGGCGTCTTCTACCATTATACCAAGGTTCGTTAACCACGTGATTAACGGGTTGAGGTCATCCGCTCCAAACTTGGTGTCCTCTTGTCGATCCTGAAACTAATCTTTTACGGGTTTCGTCACAAGGTTGGCGACGTTCGTATCAGTTGGTAATCAGAGCTAGTTAAGAGGTATCACGTTATATCCCTTTATTTATTTCCTTTCGAGTCAAGTTGTCCAAAATTCTGTTTTCGTGTTCTAAGTTTGCTATCCGCAATTTCCAGATTTGTTGCATCGTGTTCTTGCGTTATTTTTCCAGATTTGTTGCATCATAAACTTGCGTCTAGTTGTTGTTAATTGCTGTGGTTAGCCTTGTTTAGTCCAGCCTTTTTTTTTGTGTCTTATTCTTGATTCTTTGTTTGTGTTTGTGTCTTGTTTCTATCCTGTTATATCCATTCAATTCCAGTCTTTTGTTCTATTTGATCATTCGAGGTTACTGTTCATCCGAAAAAAATCAGTTTGTAGCAAGGGTTTTAGAAGTCCTATCTAGTTATTACCTTGTGTTCTTGTTTACATACAAAAAAAAAATAGCTGGCTAACCTTACAAAAATTCCTGGAAATCTGTCTTGACCAAAACTTGGGTTTCTTGAAGTTCCTAATTGTTTAAAACCACAATCTTGAAGTTCTTGGAACTTTAGTTGGGATTCTTGAAGACAACCAAAATCTGTCTTGATCAAATCGTGAAAATCTTGGATTGTTTGGGGAGGAAATCATCTTCAATTTCGTGTTTCTTGAATTCTGGAAATTAACATCTTGAATTCTTGAAAGAATCTTGAAGTTTCTGGGTTTTGGGAACCAAATCTTGGTAAACAACAAGGCTGCAAAATTCCAGCTGCCAAAATCCTTGTCTTCACCACAACAATCTTCTTTCTTGACTAAGAACATTTTAGCCACGAAATTTGACTCTTCTTGGCTGATTATAAAACAAAAACAAAGGAAGAAGAAGAACATTCAGCCTATTCAAGTCAAATTTCCCAATCTATTCAAGTCAAATTTTCCAACCTGTTCAAGTTAAATTTTCCACCCTTGTTCCCAAAAACAACCAAATCAGTTCCAATCTTGAACTTGACCTTAGAATTTGTGGGAACCAGCAAATAGGAAGACTAATCCTTGTTTCCAAAGGATTAAGGAAGAAAAGTCAGTCTTGGGTTTCCAAAACAGTCCTACCGCAACACAAATTCATCTTCTATTCGGATTCCATCTTTGCAACCATTGGGGAATTTCTGTCCAATCATTAATTCTGGAAATTTTTATGCATCATTAGGTCAGTTTTAAGTGTCATTCTGAATCCTCTAAGTGTCCATTTATCTACCAAAACACTGCCCAGAAATGCAGCAACCAGCAGCTCAAAATTCCAGTTTTGAGTAGAGTTTTATCTAGGATCCTTAAAATTCAACTTTGAGTCATTCATTGAGTCGTGGTCAGTCCCTTCATCTTTTGTTCTTTTTTTGTTCAAAGTGCTACAATCTTGTGACCCTGGTTGGTAAGTCGATCCACACTAGAATGAGTTCTAACTTCTTCGAGGAGTTGACCGAGGAGCCTTGAAAATACCTTGGTGAGTTCATTAGAGTGTTCAAACACGAGAGCGAGAGTAAACACGTGAGGAAGTGTGCGAGATAAACTTTACTTCTTTCCATTGTTATTTTTTTACCCTATACTTCACCATGGCTAACGAGGGGGGAGCAAGCTCCCAAGCTTTTGATCTTAAACTTTTCACAGAAGCAATCAAAGGCGAATTGGAACGCATGATGGACCAAAAACTTGAACTGATGCACCAACGCATTGACAGCTTAGAGTTGTCTCATGGAAGCTCCAAAGGCAACCGTGGAAAGGCTTATGCACATGAGTCTAGCGACTCTAACTCAGACAACAACTATGAGCATAAGCAAAGTAGGTCTAAGCGTGACGCTAGGCCTTCAAATGACCACATTCCGGGCATAAAGATGAAAATTCCACCCTTCCAAGGACGATCAGACCCCGATGCCTACTTAGAGTGGGAGAAGCGGATTGAACTTGTCTTCGATTGCAATACTTACTTGGAGGAGCAAAAGGTCAAGTTGGCCGTGGTCGAATTCACCGACTACGCCGTTGTGTGGTGGGATCAACTCTCCACTAGTCGAAGGAGGAGTCGTGAACCTACCATACAAACTTGGACGGAGCTAAGACGACTAATAAGGAAGCGTTTCGTGCCAAGTCACTACTACCGTGACTTGTATCAAAAGCTTCAAACCCTCAACCAAGGAGCACGAAGTGTCGAGGACTATCACAAGGAAATGGAAATACTCATGCTACGGGCAGACATCATGGAGGATCGAGAAGCAACAATGGCACGCTTCTTGAACGGATTAAGGCCCGAAATCGCTGATCAAGTGGAGTTACACCACTATGTGGAACTTGGGGATCTGGTGGAAAAGGCCATCAAGATTGAAAGGAGGATTAAGAGGAGGGGTTTGACTCGGAGTTACTCCAACTTTTCACCCTCTTATCTCCGAACTACACCACCAAAGAAAGAGGATAAAGGGCCGAGTAATTCCATCCCTTCAAGACCGAGGCCGGATATGACTAAGTGGGAGTCTAAGGCAACACCAAAGACTGCCATTGAGTCGATCATGGGGCGAAATCGAGATACTAGATGCTTCAAATGCCAAGGCCGAGGGCATATTGCTAGCCAATGCCCGAACCAACGCGCTATGATCATCTTACCCAATGGTGAGTTTCTCACCGATGATGAAGATGAGAAGGAGGAGTTGCCATCCCTTGAGGAAGAAGAGGAAGCATTGCCCGTCAATGAACGAGTTGGACTCGTTGTCAGACGAGCCTTAGCAACCCAAGTGAAAGCCGCCAACCATGCACAAAGAGAGAACATTTTCTACACCCGTTGCTATATCAAAGGCAAGGTATGTAGTTTGATCATAGATGGAGGTAGTTGTGCTAACGTCGCTAGTGCCTTGATGGTGGAGAAACTAGCACTACCCACTCTACGACATCCAACACCTTATCGTTTGCAATGGTTGAACGATAGTGGGGATGTTTGTGTGACCAAGCAAGTCCAAGTACCTTTCCGAATTGGAAAGTATGAGGACGTGGTGTTATGCGACGTGGTCCCTATGCAAGCATGTCACATACTATTGGGGAGGCCATGGCAATTCGACAAGGGAGTTACATTCGATGGCATTACCAATAAATACTCCTTCAAGCAAGGCGAGAAGAGGATTGTGCTTGTGCCACTCACTCCTATCCAAGTTCATGAAGATCAAAAAAGCCTGATCAAGGAGAATGAGCTTGAGAATGAGAAGAAAAAAATAGAAAAAGCCGAGAGCTCAACAGAAAATGATAAGGCCGAGAAAATTGAGAGGAAAAAGACATATCGTGAGCCGGCCAAAATTGAAAAGAGAGAAAAAAGGCAAAATCTATTGATAAAAGCCAAAATAGTAAGAAAAGCTTTGAGTGTTAATACACCTATCTTTGTACTTTTGTGCAAAGAGGTGTTGGTTGTCACAAGTGATCTTACTAACACTCTACCATCTAGTATTGTCTCTCTTTTGCAGGAATATGAGGATGTCTTCCCCGATGAGATTCCAAATGGACTACCACCAATAAGGGGAATTGAGCATCAAATTGACTTGGTTCCAGGTGCCCCACTTCCTAACAGACCAGCCTACAAAATGGGTCCAGATGAGACAAAGGAGCTCCAACGCCAAATCGAAGAGCTTCTAACAAAGGGATGGGCACGAGAAAACTTGAGCCCATGTGCGGTTCCCGTCATCTTGGTGCCTAAAAAGGATGGAAGTTGGCGAATGTGCACTGACTGTAGGGCCGTTAATGCAATAACGGTAAAATATCGTCACCCTATTCCTAGACTTGATGATATGTTAGATGAGCTATATGGTGCTGTGATTTTCACTAAAATTGATCTAAAAAGCGGTTATCATCAAATTAGGATGAAAGAGGGGGATGAATGGAAAACGGCCTTTAAAACCAAACATGGCTTGTACGAGTGGTTAGTTATGCCATTTGGACTAACTAATGCACCTAGTACGTTCATGAGGTTGATGAACCACGTACTTCGTCCATTCCTTGGAAAATTTGTAGTTGTATATTTTGACGATATCCTGATTTATAGTAGGAGCTTAGATGAGCATGTTGAACATGTGAAGCTTGTTCTTGATGTACTTCGAAGGGAAAAGCTCTATGCTAACCTTAAGAAGTGCTCCTTTTGTACTGATCAACTTGTCTTCCTAGGCTTTGTTGTGAGTAAACAGGGAATCAAAGTGGACGAGGAGAAGGTTAAAGCAATTCGAGAATGGCCTACTCCAAGCACGGTGGGTGAGGTACGTAGCTTCCATGGTCTTGCTAGTTTTTATAGACGATTTGTTAAAGATTTTAGTACCATTGCTGCACCTCTAACTGCTGTAATTAAGAAAAATGAGCCATTTGTGTGGAGAGATGCTCAAGTACGTGCTTTCCAAATGCTTAAACATCAACTCACACATGCACCACTACTTGCATTACCATGCTTTGACAAGATGTTTGAAATAGAGTGTGATGCATCTGGGGTGGGTATTGGAGCTGTCCTAATGCAAGAGGGCAAACCAATTGCATACTTTAGTGAAAAACTCAATGGGGCAGCTTTGAACTATTCCACTTATGATAAGGAGTTGTACTCCTTAATCCGTGCTTTAGAAACTTGGCAACATTACTTGAGACCAAGGGAATTTGTCATACACACTGACCATGAGTCGCTTAAGCACATTAAGTCACAACACAAGTTGAATAAGCGTCATGTTAAGTGGATTGCATTTATTGAAACCTTCCCTTATGTGATTAAGTACAAAGTGGGGAAAACTAATGTTGTTGCTGATGCATTATCACGTCGGTACTCTTTGCTCACTCAACTTGATGCAAGGTTGTTAGGATTTGAATTAGTCAAAGAGTTATACACCAATGACCCAGATTTCTCAGGTATTTATGACTCTTGTGGTTCAGCAACTCAAGGTAAATTCTACATCCTTGATGGATTTCTTTTCTACCTCAATCGACTATGTATACCTAACTGCTCTATTCGCTCTTTACTTGTTAGGGAAGCACATGGAGGTGGCTTGATGGGACACTTTGGCGTAGCTAAAACCTTAGCTATCCTTCAAGAGCACTTCCATTGGCCAAGGATGAAACGAGATGTGGAGCGAATGGTGGCTAAATGCATTACTTGCCACAAAGCTAAGTCTAAACTTCAACCCTATGGCCTTTATAGTCCTTTACCTGTACCTAAGGAACCTTGGACCGACATTTCCATGGATTTTGTTTTAGGGTTGCCTAGGTCAAAGAGGGGAAATGATAGCATCTTTGTTATTGTTGACAGATTTTCAAAAATGGCACATTTTATACCATGTCACAAAACAGATGATGCATCGCACATTGCTGATTTATTTTTCAAAGAAATCATTAGATTGCATGGCATGCCTAGGACAATTGTCTCTGATAGGGATGTCAAATTTTTGAGTTACTTTTGGAAAACTTTGTGGGGAAAATTGGGTACCAAATTGCTATTTTCTACTACTAGTCACCCACAAACTGATGGCCAAACTGAGGTTGTCAATCGTACACTATCTACACTCTTGCGTGCCATCATTAGAAAAAACATTAGAACCTGGGAAGAATGTTTACCCCATGTTGAGTTTGCATACAATCGCACGGTGCATAGTTCTACTCATTTTTCACCATTTGAAATAGTCTATGGTTTTAACCCTTTAACACCACTAGACTTATCACCTTTACCTTCTTCTGAGCACATTAACATGGATGGTGCTAAACGAGCAGATTTTGTCAAGAAATTACACGAGCAGGTACGCCTAAACATTGAGCGAAGGATGGACCAAGTTGCTCAATGGGTTAACAAGGGACGCCAACGCGTTGTGTTTGAACCTGGTGACTGGGTGTGGTTACATCTACGCAAGGAAAGGTTCCCAGTCCAAAGGCGCAATAAATTACTTCCCCGAGGAGATGGGCCGTTCCAAGTCATCAAGCGCATCAATGACAATGCTTACAAACTGGACCTACCCGGTGAGTACAATGTGAGCGCTACATTCAATGTCTCTGATCTATCTCCTTTTCTTGCAGACAATGAAGCTGATTTGAGGACAAATCCTTTTGAAGAGGAGGGGGATGATACGAACCAAGAGACACCATTGCGAACTATTCGAGTTCCCCTAGGACCCGTAACTCGAGCACGAGCTAACAAGATGAGGGAGGAACTCCAAGGACTTGTTCATGAGATACAAGGCCAAGAAATTGTCCCCAAGGTCATTGAGAGTCTTGAGCATGAAGGAATGAAAGTCATCCATGTAGTGCACGTCAAAGAGAACCATGTGTGACCCTTTTCTAGTCACATTTGCTGTTTTAGTTAAGTCATTGTAATAAGGGCTTAATGGTCCATAGTCTTGCTTTAATTACCTAAGCGATGACCTCATAAGTTTATTTACCTAAGCGATGACCTCATAAGGTTGTTTACCTAAGGGATGACCTCATAAGGTTGTTTACCTAAGGGATGACCTCATAAGGTTTGGTCAAGCCCACAATTCTTAGTCTTATGGAAATAGTCAAGCCTACAATTGTTAGTCTTAGTCAAGACCACAACTCTAGACTAGTTCCACATTTAGTTGTTCATCTCTATGTAAGGCTATAAATAGCCCACACTTCCAATGGTTTTAGGCATTCAATCAATAAATCAGATTTTGAGAGTTTTCTTGGTTTCTCCAAGGCTTCTTGAATACCTTAGAATTTCTCTAGGTGTTCGTGACTTATCAATCTAGAATCGCACTAGGTTGTGGCGTCTTCTACCATTATACCAAGGTTCGTTAAGCACGTGATTAACGGGTTGAGGTCATCCGCTCCAAACTTGGTGTCCTCTTGTCGATCCTGAAACTAATCTTTTACGGGTTTCGTCACAAGGTTGGCGACGTTCGTATCAATTGCCTAGATCAACAAGGGGTAATGACTCCATCTTTGTTGTGGTTGATAGATTCTCTAAGATGGCTCATTTTATTCCTTGCCACAAAACTGACGATGCATCTCATATTGCTAATCTGTTCTTCAAAGAAATTGTCCGTCTGCATGGCCTGCCTAAAACTATTGTCAGTGATAGAGATGTGAAATTCTTGAGTTACTTTTGGAAGATTTTGTGGTCCAAACTGGGCACTAGGTTATTATTCTCCACCACTAGTCATCCACAAAGCGATGGACAAACTGAAGTTGTCAATCGCACACTTGGCACTCTACTTCGGGCCTTGATTAAAAAGAATCTTAAGACTTGGGAAGAGTGCCTCCCTCATGTTGAATTCGCCTACAATCGAACTGTGCATAGTGCCACACAATACTCCCCCTTTGAGATTGTTTATGGCTTCAACCCCGTCACCCCCATTGATTTGGTGCCCTTACCTTCCTCTGAGCACACAAGCTTAGATGGGAAAAAGAAAGCTGATTCTGTGCGCAGGTTACATGAGGCCGTGCGAGCAAACATTGAGAAGCGTACGCAGCAATACACCCAGCAAGCCAACAAGCACCGTCGCAAGATGATTTTTGAGCCTGGAGATTGGGTTTGGCTACACTTGAGGAAAGAGCGATTTCCCAAGCAACGCCAAAGAAAATTGTCCCCAAGAGGTGATGGACCATTTCGGGTACTCCAACGAGTCAATGACAACGCATACAAGTTGGAGCTACCTGGGGAGTACAATGTTAGTGCAACCTTCAACGTCGCGGACCTAAGCCCATTTCTTGACGAGGAGGATCCAGATTTGAGGGCAAATCCTTCTCAAGAGGAGGGGACTGATGTGTGCACGAGTCTCGGCCCACGCAATGACCCAGTCCGAGTTCCATCGGGCCCAGTCACACGTGCACGGGCCAAGCTCTTCAAAGAATCACTCCAAGCCCTGGTTCGAGTCGTCCAAGACCAACATGGAGTTCACAAAGATATTGAGGGCTTAGAGAGAGACAATCAAGCCATTTGCACCATGATCCAAGCCCACGAAGACTCAAGTGGGCCTTCAAGAGGACCGGCCCTATAGGGCCGTAGCCTTAGTATTTGATAGATTGGATTAATTTGTCTTCATAGCTCATTGGGCCGGCCCATCTTGGACACCAAGATGGCCGAACTCTTTGCCATTGTTTCCTTAGGTTTTCTTAGTCACTTTGGCCTATAAATAGGCTTGCTTTGTAAGGTTTTAGGGTAGTCGTTTTATCAATAAAATTGGTTTAATTCGTTCCTTCTTCCAAGAAGAGAGTTCGAGCACTTTAACTTGCTTTGGCAAGGGTTATTGAGCAATCTTGCGTCCTGTCCTCGATTGTTCATCCGACCTATTCCCCTGGAGTATTCACCTTCATCAGAGTGTCGTCTACCACCTACATCAAATCGTGTCGTCCGTTTGATTCTAGGTCCCGCAATCCAAGCGTTGGACAACCTTGCTAGATCCTTGGGCAAACGTGCTACGTGTCTCGAAACAAGTTGATCGAGGAACGTATCAATGACGTACGTGTCTACAAACAGGTACGTATTCCTTTCTCTATTGGCAATTAATAGATGAGGTTGTGTGTGATGTTGTGCCTATGCATGCGACACATGTCATCCTAGGGAGACCTTGGCAATTTGACAAATCCGTCACGTTTGATGAACGAGCAAATAAATACACTCTCTTGCACAATGGAAAATGCCTGGTCCTCATTGGAAAATGCCATTGGCCTCGCATGCGCAAGGACGTGGAGAGGATTGTTGAAAGATGTGGTGTGTGCCACAAAGCTAAGTCTCGGGTCAACCCAAACGGTTTGTATACTCCTTTACCCATACCTCACCAACCTTGGGTTGACATCTCCATGGATTTCGTGCTTGGTTTACCTCGTTCAAAGCGTGGCCATGACTCTATATTTGTTGTGGTAGATAGGTTCTCCAAAATGGCTCACTTTATTGCATGTCATAAGACGGATATTTGTTGTGCTGATTTATTCTTTAAAGAGGTTGTTCGTTTGCATGGCATACCTAGGACAATAGTATCCGATAGAGATGTCAAGTTTTTGAGCTATTTCTGGAAATCTTTATGGGGTCGGTTGGGAACCAAACTGTTGTTCTCTACCTCTAGTCATCCTCAAACGGACGGACAAACTGAGGTAGTCAATAGGACTTTATCCACACTCCTACGTGCAATCATAAAGAAAAATATCAAGTCATGGGAGGAGTGTCTACCTCATGTTGAGTTTGCATACAATAGGGTTGTGCATAGTGCTACACAATTCTCGCCTTTTGAAGTTGTGTATGGTTTGAACCCCTTAACTCCCTTAGATTTGTTGCCATTACCTTCTTCTGAGCATATGAACTTAGATGGCAAGAAGAAAGCTGAGTTCGTGAGATCATTACACGACAAGGTTCGTACCAACATCGAGAGGAGGACGGCCCAATATGTCCAACAAGCTAATAAGCACAGGCGCAAGCTTGTCTTTGAACCAGGTGATTGGGTCTGGTTACATTTGCGCAAGGAGAGGTTTCCAAAACAACGGCAAAGCAAGCTGTCACCAAGAGGAGATGGGCCTTTTCAAGTTATTGAGCGCATCAACGACAATGCATACCGCTTAGATCTGCCTGGTGAGTATACTGTTAGTGCTACATTCAATGTTGCTGATCTAAGTCCATTTATTGCAGGGGACGAGTACGATTTGAGGGCAAATCCTTTTCAAGAGGAGGGGAATGATGCGGTTGAGCACGAGGCCCAAAGTGTACAAGTAGACCCTGTGAAGGTGCCCCAAGGCCCAGTGACACGAGCACGAGCCAAGAGATTCAAGGAGTCCCTTCAAGCCTTGGTACGTGCCGTCCAAACCCAAGAGAAACCGGTCATTGAAGGAATTGAGTTGGAATATCCTTGCACAACTACTAAAATGCTGCTTACAATTGAAGATGCAAATGTTCAAGCTCCAAACGGCGGGCTGAGCCGCAGTTAAGTACCCTCGATGTGTGCACGAGTCTTGGCCCACGCAATGACCCAGTCCGAGTTCCATCGGGCCCAGTCACACGTGCACGGGCCAAGCTCTTCAA
>NW_020861877.1:0-38952 GCF_003713205.1 Coffea eugenioides
AAGGTGACCAAATGAGGTGAAAAAGGCAAAATTTGATCATAAAACTCAACCCCTCAAATTGAGTAAATATTGTTTTTGATTCATTAGAGAGATGTAAAATGCATGTCTTGATCATTTTACATGTGCGCATATTGATTATTTGACAAAAGAATGATCTAGAATGCATTTTAAGCAATTGGGGCAAAAAGTGTAATTTCTTGGAAAGTTAGCAATTTCTGCAGAAAAATTGCAGAAATTGAAAACGTGGCCTCAATATGCGACCTAGGATCGCATTTTCTCAAGCTGCATTTTCATTTCTGCAATTTTAAATCAGAATACGTGGGTATGAGTACGTGAGTTCAGGTCGCGTATTCATTTCTATGCCTTTTCAGCAGTTTCTAAATGAAATATATGTCATAGTTTTTTTTAAAAAAAAAATCTGCAATTGTCATATGTCATATTTTTTAAAATTTCAGCAATTTTAATATTTTCAAATTTTCAGAAATATATTTCATGGTTTTTTTGTAAAAACCCTTATATAGATTTTAGAAAATTAAAAAATGTGAGAAGATAAATAGAGTGTTGTTTTTTCATTAACATCCATTAGTGTAAATGAAATTGCAGTTAGAGTTGTCTAAAGGAGCAATGAGCTGAAAACATTGGTCCTTGCCAAGCTAGAAAAATAAACTAGATTTAAAAAATAGATACATTAAACTTGTATTGTAACATTAATTTCTAAACAACTGTAGTTACCTGAATGTAATTTAGGTGAATTAGGTTTAAGGAAATGACAACAATAAGAAAGTCAAGATTGCTAGTTGATAAAGTTCCTGTATATTAAGATGTTGTGTTATGGTATTCATTGAATATTCAAGACTTGGAAACAAAGAGGATTTTGATATTATTTTATATTGTTAGATATATTTCCAAATGTAATTAGAGATTGAATTTTGCGATGTTGAAGATTAAAGGGTTTGGATTAGTTAAGAGGAGCTCAGCTATTAATTTTATTGATAAAAGTGTAACTATTTTGGGAAAGTGTCCAAATCTAGGGAAGTAATAAATTTGATTGTATGTATTTACATGATAATATAGGTGTAATTTGTTAGTAATTTTCAAGTTCTTAAATACTTTTTAGATGGTCTTACATGTTCTAATTACGCATGTCAAACAAGGTCTAAGCTAATCCACTAGATCAATATCCAGATCTACTAAATTTTTTCCGATTCAAATCCCAAAACTAATGTGTTTGAAAATGAGGGCCTAGTGTTAAATTGTGAAGTTAATGGACATCCATGGTATTTCCATAATGGGTACTTGTAAATTGTAAATTAGATTTACAATTTATATGACAACAAGTGCACAATAAGTCAAAAACTAAATTTGATCTATATGACAAATTTAATTCAGCCATTTTCAAATAATAAAATAAACATTGAAAAATTTTACGTGTAAAAATTAAGAACAAAACATGTCATACTGTACTTCCTTCAAAACTTTCTTCTATATCCAATATTTAAGCTTAAATATTGTCAAATTCCTCTATTTTTTTCTCATTTAAATGTAAAAGTATTTGTCATTACGTACTTTGAATCTCACTTATCAAAATGAATTAGTGAAAGTTAATTGCAAAAAGTAAAAAACAAAAGAAAGTTAATAGTTTTAAATGATTTTTGAATAAAAATATTTTGTTTTAGTCAATAAAACATTATAAGATGGGTATATGATGAGTAGGATATTGCTCTCCTTCATCTAACAACATCAAGGACTTAGGATGATTGTTAGTTTGATCAAAATAATGATCATCTACATTATATGGATAAGAATACTTATCTTTCTCAAGTTCACTCAAGGTATCACCTTTCACATTATCAAATGGAGGAAAATACTCAACTTCCTTGATAGAAATGTCATCCTTCAATCCTTTCATGCCTTGGTCATGCTTCTCAAGATAATAAGAAGTACTTCTTTCTTCCTTTTACTCCATCTCATGAGTAGCAGTAGTCACCTGTTAATTCTCTAAACTAGAGCTAGTGAAGTAAATACACTTTTCATTGGACAAATTAAAAATCATAGTTTCACCATTCACTTTAAATCAAAGCTTACCTTCTTGTATATCAATTAATATACTGGTAGCAGTAAGAAATGGTCTTCCTAATATTATAGGCATATTCACATCTTCCTCCGTATCTAGGACAACAAAATTTATAGGCATAATAAAATTTTCAATTTTGATGAGCACATATTCTAGTGCACCTATAGGATACTTGTTTGTCTTATCCACCAATTGCAATATAATGTTAGTAGCGTTTAATTCAGTTAATCCCAACTTTTTAGCAATAGACAAAGGGATCAAAGATACACTTGCATCCAAATCACATAAAACATTTGAGAACTTACTATTACCAATGGTACAAGGTATAGAAAAACTATTGAAATCCTTTAATTTAGGAGGGAGTTTGTTTTGAATGATCGAACTACATTCCTCTGTCAACAAAATTAGTTCATTATCTACAAGTTTCCTTTTCTTAGACATGATATCCTTCAAAAATTGAGTATAAGAAGTAATCTACACAAAAGCATCAAGGAAAGGAATATTAGGTTGTGTTTGGATTGCATTTTCTAGGATTTTTTTTGTAGAAAAATTACTGTAGCGATTTGATATATGTGAGGAAAAAAGATAATAGGGAAATGTGATCACGGAAAACGACGCCATTTTCCGGTGGAAAATGGCTGTCCAAACAAGGCCTTTAATATGTAGTTGGTTGAAAATCTTCAAAAAATTATCAAATTCCCGTTCTCACTTCTCTTGCTTAAGCTTGTGAAGAAAAGGAATAGAAGAATTAGTATTAATGCAAGGAGAAACTTTAGGAATCAGCGTATTCACATCAATATTTACATGATCTTTTTTTATTAATTTCTCTTTTTTCACTCTTTTCCTCTTCTTTATTCTCACAAGACACACCAAGGTTAGGATCCTCTAATTACTTGCCACTTCTAAGAGTAATGGTATTAACTTACTCTCTAGGATTGAACTTGGCTTTACTAGGTAACTTTTCTGGATTCTCAATATTTAATGAGCTAGCAATTAAGCCAATTTGGACCTTTACATTCCTATACATAGTAGTAAGTTGGTCCAATCTCCCTTTTACTCTTTCTAGTCTGTCGAATGTGGCTTTAGGTAATCGCTTAATGTTGCTATTAGTTGTGTTAGATAATCTCTCTATAGCCAATTCCCAAATCGATTTGGTCTCCATAGGTGGTTGTTTGGATTGAAAGCTCGGTAGATTTATAGGCCTTTGGTAGCTCCCTTGATCTTGCCATCCAAAATTTGGATGATTTCATTACCCCTGATTATAGGTATTGAAATATGGATTATTTTAGGGTGGACGGTTGTAATTATTCACAAATTGAACCTGCTTAATACTTGCATAAGTGTATACATCATGATCACCCCACACATAATACAACATGCAATACTCACATTAGAATTGGAACTAGAACTAGCAACAACATGCTTATTAAGCATTTTCTCCACATTATCCGATTTTGAAATCAACAAGTTGATAGAGTCTAATTTATACATACCAACGGTTCACTTAGGAATACCTTTCTTATTAGCTCATTGGTAGTTTTTTGCTGCTATCTTCTCAATTAATTGTTGAGCTTCCTTAGCGAACTTGCCCATCAAAGCTCTACATGAGTTTTGGTAGGATAGGTGAGTTCATTGTACAATGTTTGGACTATGAGCCAATCGGGTATTCCATGGTGTGGATATCTTCGTTATGACTCCCAAAAGTGCTCCCATACCTCATACAATCTTTCCCTCCTATTGACAAAAACTATTTATGTTCATGCGAGGTTTAACAATCCTATCAGGTGGAAAGAATTTATTTAGAAAAATTTTTGATAAATTGGCCCAGATAGTGAAGGTATTAGATGAATGTGATTGTAACCAAACCTTGCCCTATCTCTTAATTGAAATGGGAACTATCAAAATCTAATTACATCATCACTAACACCATTAAATTTTATTATATCACAAATTTCTAAAATGTGGACAAATGAGAATTAGGCTCTTTGGTTGCATTACCTCCAAATCAAGACTATTGCACCATTTGAATTAGTGCAGGTTTAATCTCAAAATTATTAGCATTTATTGTAAGACTCATGATGCTTGTTTCTAAACCATCAGTTTCGAGCAATGCAAAGTCCCATAATGCTCTTCTATTCACCCTTTCAGCAATAGGTTTGATTCGTCAAAATTCAATTGTTATTTCTCCTTCATCTTGAGTCTCCTACAATTTCTCGTAGTGCTTGTCTTCATTGTCTCCTTAGGGTCCTTTTAATTTCAAGATCCAATGGAATAGTGACTTGTAAAGCTCTCTACATACACCATAAGGAACCATAATCAAAAGATTAACCAAAAATAACACTAAAAAATAAATTACTTTAAATTACTCTGTCTACCAAGTCTAAATTTATTCAAAATATAACACAATCTCAAGATGCAGACATCACAACTTGTGTTAAATGGATTAAGAAATCTTTCCAAACTTTCATTTATTTAATTCAAATGCAAAGAGGTTTAGGCAACAAACTTGGAAGACGTTGGCTTAGCTCGAGAAAGAAGATTAAATTACTACCCACAAAAATATTGTAACCAGAAGACTTGTGTCAGATAAGTTGCAAGCACATCAGAATAGCTGTTGGCTAGTCCACGGATTATTGTGATTTTTAGAATTTTTTTTCTATTTTATCTGTTTTAATTTGTTATTGTTTGGCTTTAAACTAAATTGTTTATTTAGTTATTTTTAGTCAATAAAAAGGCCAATCTTGTGTTAAGCCTTAAGATTAATGGGTCGTTAATTTAGTTGAGTAGTCCAATAGTTTAGCTATTGGTTAAGTGAAGTCAATGCAAATCCAGTTTGGATTTTGGTTTAGGTTAGGGTTTTTACCTATATAAGGGTTTAAACTTTATTGTAACAAACAGTTGAGAGTTTGTGACATTGAACCGTTGAGATTTTCCCTAAACTTGAGTGGATTCTCTTAATTAATTCCAAATCGTGATTCACTTTGAACGTGTCCTTGAGTGGATTGACTGTTGTATCAATTTGGCATTCACCCAAATTATGGTCGGCCTACCTAAATTCCATCCACGTTTCGTCCAAACCTATGTCCCTACGAATTGGGGTTTTCTTGTAGGATTACGAAATTCTTTCATCCTAGGGAAATTCGTATCAGTTGGTATCAGAGTTTCGGCTCAAGATGATAGGCTATATCCCTTTTAATTTCTTGTCTTTCCTTTTAGTCATTTTAAAAAAACAAATCATGAATTTGGGTTTATCAACTTTTAGGGTTTTAAATCTTCCATTCGTATTGTTCTTGTGTGTTTCTTTATTGTTTTTTGTGTTCTTCATTATTGTGATTGTATTAATTTTGATAAATGTACATTTTGTGTCGTTTAAGTGTGTTTTATTATTTAGTTTTTGTGTGTTTATTCATTTTTATAAGTGTGTTTTATTATTTAGTTTTTGTGTGTTTATTCATTTTTATAGCTAATTCACTAGATTTCTAGCGAAAGTATACATTTTATGGTTTAAGTGTGAAAAATTGCATTTTTATGTTCAAATGGTGAAAACTAGTCTCGTACATTTGTGAAAACTAGTCCACATTGGTGAAAAAGTTATTTGTACACATGATGAATGAGAGATGAAAAAATTCATTTTATAAAATGTGAGGGATGAAAAAATTCATTTTGTGAAATGTGAGGGACGAAATAATTTATTTTGTGAAATGTGAGGAACTATGGATTGGATTATGTAAATTTTGATTTGATAATTTTTCCCTTCAAAAGTAATCACGTGCAAGGTACGTGGTGGATTCCGACAAAAAACTAGTCAGAAACTTAGGTAAGGACCAAATTTGACCAATGTGAACTTGTAAGAGACGGCAAAATACATTTTTAAAAGTGAGGGATGAAAAAAGTCAATTTGCAAAATGTGAGGGACATTTTGAACGATTTTTCCAAAGAAGAAATATTTGGCAAATTTGACACTTTTTGGTATTTTGGCTATATCTTGATTTACAAGTATCGGATTGAAGTGATTTTTAAGCCATTTTAAAGCTAAGACACAGCTTTATAATTTTTATGAGACATTAAAATCTAGTTCATGATTTTTCTAGGTCAAATAGTCAAAATACAGTCGGATAGTTTTATTGTCAAAAGCTGAAATAGGGTATTGACTAGTAAAGGGTTTTTTGATCATTTCTTGGTACATAGAGCTCCAAATTAGATAATTCTTAATGAATTGAAAAGATAACTCAAATCGCTACAACTTTCATGTTTTGTATAGGAGTTAGTTCAACTTTCATCATCAAGAAAATATCAATTAATATTGGTGCAAAAATAGAGCAAAGTCAAAAACTGATTAAAAATGTGCAAATCTACAGCGGAGGCAATACGCGGGTAGAATATGCAACCTTAACCTACATTTTTAAGGTGTGTATTCATTTTTTGGCTACTTTATAGCTGGAACCAATTGCACTTCAACTTGCAGATCCTTCCTACTACTGTTGGACCAATTTTCTGAACAGATTTCAAATGGAAATGCAAGAACCATCTTGGAAATTTGGAGAAACAACTTTTAGGAATCTCAAGAAACATTTTATATCAACTTTAACAACTCATTTGGTGCATTAATTCTCTATAAATAGGGTTTTGATTAACCTTGTTTTATAAATTTAGAAGGGTAGAGACACTACCAAAATGTAGCCTTCACTAGTCTTTATTAGTTCATTAGTATAGTATAGTAAGTGTAGTTTATCTATCTTGTATTTATAGTTAGATTTGGATGAAGAATAAAGGAGTAAGATGGAGAGTTTGGAACTCATATGACAAGACTGACTTCTCTTCTATCACTTTTTCTCCTGTATTTGAGTTCATGTTTAGTTATAATACAAGTATAGTCTTTCCTTTCATTCTCTTCATGTTTTGCTAATTTTTTTGCCTAGAGTTATGAATGAATTTTATATGTTGTTTGTGACATTTACTTGATTATTTGATGATATTATTTTGAATAAGTTATTTAGCACTTTTGCTTATCTAATCATGATTAATTGGCCATTGATTGTGATATTCTCAAGGTGGTGAGTTTGCAATGAGAATTGAAATTTAACACTAGTTCAAAGAAGTGCTAACTCTAAGGAGCACACTCACGAAAGGAGAAATGCACTGATATGGCTTTAGTGGCTTGTTCCATGTAATTTCATAGAAGAAATGAATTTGTAATTAATTTCATAACTACAAAAGTAGGTATAGCTTAATTACAAGTATAGTTGATTCATTACGAGAGTAAGTTTTACATATATTAGGAAATTAAACATAACTAGCCAAGATAAGAACATTTAATTAACCAATAATTTCACTTGTAAGAGTAGTAAGGAATTCCATAGCCTTAGGAGCTCTCTATTGTTATTTTTTATTACTTTTATTTCATGTAGCTTGAAATTGGGGTCACAGCGAATTTTTAACTCATCACAAGAACTTCCATCTTCAGTTAAAGCCATTGTAGCTTTAAACTCAATGTCGTTTTCCAATTTTAGGACACAAGTTGTAAGGGAGTAAGTACTCCTTATTTAATATTCATCGTTTGCTTCTAGAGGTAAGGTTTGGTCCCTCTCTAGAATATTGTATTTTTCTCTTCCTTTTTTAATAAAATTGGGGATGGTTTTTGTTGGAAAAAAAATGTCTATAGTGTATATTTAATCTCTTACATTTGTGATACTTTAAATAATAAAAAAATTTGAAAATCACTAGTAATTGACAGTCTTTCCTGTGGGATTGACACCTGATATCCCTGTACTCGATAAACGATCTGTATACTTGCAAAAAATAGGGTATTTATGTTTTATTAAAGTTTGATGTATGGTAGAACATCGCCAAGGTTTTAGCACCATTGTCGGGAAAGATTTGATTCAATATCGATGCAACGAACAACTTTATTAGTTTAGACACTTGTTTTTCTTATTTTTGTTGTGTCAAATGTCTTGTTTGTTACATTTAGTGTCTTGTTGACTCTTTTGTTTTGTATTTAATGTCTTGTTTTTTGTGTCTTTTTGACTAATTTTACTTTTGAGATTGTTTGAAGTATTTTTAGGTTATAAGGATGATATAAACAAAAGTGGATAAAAGTTTCAGAGAGGGAAGTACGGCAATAACTATAATTTTCAAAACTACAACTGTGGATGTAACTAAAAGATGTCCGAAGGTATGCCTTTTGAAGATGGCTTAAAGAGCTTAAGTTTGATTTTATAGCACTAAAAATTTAATTGGACACCATTACAAATATGCTTGAACGAAAAAGAAATGTTAATATTTTCAATTTTAATCATATGATTTGTGACTTGTGTGGAGGTTATCATGCTACTCATACATGTTGGCAAGCACGAAATGTGTGTTATTATGATGAATTGGGGCATTACAATCTTTGTTTTAATCAAAATGGTCCTAATTAAGGTAATTCTTATACCTATAGTTGGGATAATGATGTGAAACCCCGATCTAGACAACCAAAACACCATGACTTAGGCAGCGGAAATTTGACCCAACTAATCCCTAGAAGTCACGAACAATTTTGATATTATCTCAACCCGTAACTACTCGAATTAACGAATCAAATTGGAGGTAGTAGAACGCCACAATCAAGGAGATACTCGATTGATAAGTTCGGGTGAATAACTTGAGAAGATTCTCAAGTATTCAAAGGCAACTCTCTTGCCAAAGAGAAAGTGAAAACTCACTAATTGTATTTAATAGCCAAAAACTGATCTCAAAACAAAGAGGAAGTGGGGCTATTTATAGCCCTTACAAGCATTAACCCTAATCCAAAAATTAACCAAACTACCCTACATACTTAACGAAGATTTTGGGCCTTACTTACTAACAAATAGGCCGCAATTAAACTATCTTAATTACCTAGACTTTTTAAAACGAGAAATAACCAAAATCAAATGGAAAATCAAATAATTCTACTAAACTCAAGCATTCGTGCAATCAACTAGTCTTCACTTGAATCTTCCAATTCCTCATGTGCTTGAATGGGCCTTGGTCTTTATATTCTCATCATTCCCCTCCTCTTAAAAGCAATTTGCCCACAAATTGAAGCACGAATGGTGACAAGACGAGTTACATGCCTTCGACTCAATCTTGTTATGATGGCTACAGATGGCATCCAATGCAAAGCCCATGTGCTATGTTGGAAAATAACCCTCGTCGAACCTTGAATCTCACAAACCATCTTTAATGTATGCTCAACTTTATTGTTTGTGGTCATGAGGTAAGGGTCCTCAAAGTGGTATGAAGTGTATCCCGTGAAATCGAACTCCGGCTCGAACACACTTGCAAGGCACCAAGGCGGATTTGGTGATGTTGGAGCTGCATGTGGACTAAGAGCAAGACGAAAATCATAATGGTCATTGAGGTACTTGTTCTTTAAACGAACCCTTGGTACACAACCATCCCTAAAATATGGAGTGTTCCCTTCAAGATGAGCTCGAATCAACTCCCCTTTGGTGTGGACTGATTTGAGTTGACATTGTTCCATGAATGGATACCAAGGGGGTTTAACTCTTGGAGTACCAACTCCATGGAGGCTTGCAACGTCTACAATTGATTTTGGAATGGAACACACCAAGATCAGCTCAACTTGCCTTTGCTTGATCTGTATAAAAGAAGAAACACTAAACAAAGCAAAGGTAAGTTTGTTAAGAAAATAATAGGCCTTCACCGGGTTGCTCAAGATCAGCCCACTTTCTCTTCTTTCTTCCTTTTTACCACCAATCTCATTAGATTTTTTCATCTCTTTTTCTAGTTCAACAGCTGACCCTTTTATCTCATTACTTTCAACTTCCTCGGGTTTTACCTCTGCAGGCACAATTCCCTCATCTAGCTTTTTCTTCATTCTATAACGCTCAAGCTCACTTTTCATGCATGCTAGATCAATACAAAGTTGGTCATAAGTAAGTGATACAAGTGCAAGACGACGACTATTAAATAAGAAGGAATACTTATTAGTATGTCCATCAATTTTAACTTCTCGCCTCGACATCCATGCTTTGCCCAACAACACATGTGTCACTTGAATTGGGACTACATCACACAACACCTCATCCACATATTTGCCGATTTGAATAGGTACAAGTGTGTGCTTAGTAACCCAAACATCCCCATGAGTGCTCGTCAACTTGTACGGTTGAAGATGATCAATGGTTGGAAGATTTAATTTCTCAACCATGATAGCACTTGCAAGATTGACTTCACAACTACCATCAATGGCCAAGCTACAAATTTTATCTTTGACACCGCAACGAGTATAAAATCAACCAAGCAACTGAGATTTGACGAGGTCCAATTGCTCATCTACACCACGTAATGCCACTTCTTTGACTCCCTTAGGATCAGGAAGACAATGTTGTGGGCTAGCTTTTATGCGTCTTATACTCGCCATGACGTATGAGGGAACCTGCAAAAAGTTAGCAACGAAACCGAAGATATTGCCTTTCACGCTCCCTTACGTGTATCCACTCGCACTCGTGTATATGGATGTCACTCTAATGGACTTACCAAATACCTTTACCTGTTGGGTTAGGTAGTTGAGAAATGCTGCTCAAGTCCAACAACCGTTACCAACCTTTCCACAAGTGTAATCACAAGAATGTAGGAGAAAATGTAGGAAAGTGTTCCTAGAATCTAGGAAGAGAATATAGGAGAGTTTCCTAAAGTGGATGAGAGAATATAGGAAAGGTCCTAAAAATGGATGAGAGAATTTTAGGAGAGTTTCCTAAAAAATGGATGAGAGAATTTAGGAAAGTTTCCAAAAAAATGGATGAGAGAGTTTAGGAAAATTTCCTAAAAATGGATGAGAGAATATAGGAAAGTTTTCAAAAAATGGATGAGAGAGTTTAGGAAAGTTTCCTAAAAAGGTAGGAGAGAGAGTGTCCAAGTGAGTACAAAGAGTTATCCAAGTGCTTTACTTAGTTTCCTAATTGATTTTGGAAACAAGTTAGTTTTTCGAAACCTTTTGAAAATCCTCTTTCTCTTGAACAACTTTTGGTAACCTTCTTGAAACAACTTTTGGTAACCTTCTTGAAACAACCCTTCTTGAAACAACCTTTGGTAATCTTCTTGAAACAACTTTTGGTAACTTCCAAATTCTACTCCAAGAAAGATTGCACAAATCAGATTTGGTTCTCTATTCAAAACAATTCGGTTGCCCCTTTCTTTCCTTTCCTTTTTTTTTCTCTTGCCAACCAATTCCTCTTTTCTTTCTTCATTTTTTTTTGACTACAACTATCAACCACGACACAGAACAAGGAAGTCCATAAATAATAACAACCAAGAACTCCAAGATCTTTCAAGAACGTTCAAGGAAGTTGTCAGGAACTTCAGAAATTTCAAGATTGTGGTCAAGAATTCAAGAAGCTCAAGATTATTGTAAGTTCTCTTCAAGATTCACAAAATTCCAACAAGTTTTGCCAAAATTCAGATTTGAAAACCAAGTAAACAAGTTGGATAACACAAACAACAAGGCTGGACAGATTTGTATTCGGATGAACAGTAACTATGAACAGTGTCGGTGAACAGTAACAGTATGAACAGTAATAATTTTTTTTTTTGTTCTAAACAAACGAACAGATTGGGATAAACATATATGACTCGAAATAAACGAAAAAAAAAAAAAAGATATAACCTGGTGGTTGTCAACTAGCTCTGGTACCAACTGATGTGAAACCCCGATCTAGACAACCAAAACACCATGGCTTAGGCAGCGGAAATTTGACCCAACTAATCCCTAGAAGTCACGAACAATTTTGATATTATCTCAACCCGTAACTACTCGAATTAACGAACCAAATTGGAGGTAGTAGAACGTCACAATCAAGGAGATACTCGATTGATAAGTTCGGGTGAATAACTTGAGAAGATTCTCAAGTATTCAAAGGCAACTCTCTTGCCAAAGAGAAAGTGAAAACTCACTAATTGTATTTAATAGCCAAAAACTGATCTCAAAACAAAGAGGAAGTGGGGCTATTTATAGCCCTTACAAGCATTAACCCTAATCCAAAAATTGACCAAACTACCCTACATACTTAAGGAAGATTTTGGGCCTCACTTACTAACAAATGGGCCGCAATTAAACTATCTTAATTACCTAGACTTTTTAAAACGAGAAATAACCAAAATCAACGAGGAAAATCAAATAATCCTACTAAACTCAAGCATTCGTGCAATCAACTAGTCTTCACTTGAATCTTCCAATTCCCCATGTGCTTGAATGGGTCTTGGTCTTTATATTCTCATCAGATAATCAATGTGCATATAATAATTTGCCATGTTTTTATGATTATCTATCTGAGTATGTCCAACTTGAATCAAAACTATCTTGGGAGTTAGCCATTGAAAAGTTAGTTAACGCACCTTTGTCTTGGGAATTAGCAATTGAAAGGCTAGTCAATGCAAATTCCGAGCATTTCGATAAGGTTGAGGATAGATTAGATGAATTAGCTTCTCACTTTGGTAAAATTCAAGACCAATTGCATAGTTTGTATGAAGTTATATTTTCTAATAATATGCAAGTTGACCTTATTGTGAATGGTGGGAATGTTGTACACAAAAGTAGATTGTATTTTGATCAAAATGATGAACCTAATTTGTGTTTCAATGAGGAAGTGTCCATATCACATAATTGTATCTTTGGAATTAATGTTAAACCTCAAGAGATGAGCATGAATGATTCACATTTAACCCCTCTTGAGGAGTATTTTGAAGGAGTAGGTTCTAAAGATACCATCACCCAAGAGGGATATGCGAGTGTTCCTTTGGAGAATTTTCAAGTGGTGTTACTACAAGGTAATATCTATGAAATACTTGGGATAGGTAAGTCTCTTCTATCTGTTACATCATTTGATTATGTGGCTTTTTCTCTCAAGTCACCTTTTATTGATCTACCTCGATCTAAAATGGTGGATTATTCATTAACAAAGTCTCTTTGAAAAGTAAGATGAAATAGTCAAACTAATGACTATAGAAAAGCGCTTGTTAAAATAGTCCATTTGATAAGTTACATGCGTTTGATATAGTGCATTGTTCTTTACAACAATAGGTTTTGATTTGAGGCAAAAAGCGAAACCAATGGAATAATAACTTCTTGTTGTAGCAAAATTGCAAAAAAATTGTAGAAAGTGAATACACACCCTAAAAAATGCACTCTCAGCCCGTGTTTTAACCCTGCATTTTAGTGTATCTTCATAATTTCTGGAGAAAACGTACCCTTGAATACGCACCCTTAGCCTGTGTATTCAGCTTGCATATTTCAACTTTCCAAAAAAGAAAACTTTGCTTAACATGCCATTTTTCTTCTTTTTATGGTCAAAATACATGCGCTTCACTTATTTTTTCAAATTTCTTGATCAATCAACACTTGCATTCACCATTAACATCGTTTGGAGTAGTTTTTAACATTCAAATGCATCATTAATTACATCATTAGTGTGTTCAATCTTCATGAGTCCTTATTCCATTCAATTGCATAAAGTTCATGTTAAGGCTCATTCGAAAATGGTTCAATTACATTTTATTTCACTCATATAACTACTTTGAGATGAATTTCTTTAACTTTGCATGGTAGTTTGCATTTTCACCTTTTTGCCTCTATTCTCATTCTTGCATAAGTTTGCATGATAAACACATGAAGGTGATTTACCATGTATAAACATATTAAATGAATCCATATGACTTGTTTTTGAGGTTCAAAGCATACACGTGCATATTAATTGCATGGTGAATCATTAGGGTCAATGTAGTTCATTATTTAACCATATAAGTATCATATGCACTTCTTGGATCTTAGTAGTAAAGTTGTTGCTTTTGTTTTCAACTTTTTGCAAATTAATGGTTATTACATGGAACTTTTTCAAATTTTGACTTTCATTTATGTAGGTAATGGTTGAAATTCAAGAAAGATGAGGTCATTGTAGATCCAAAACAAGAGGCCAATTCACTATAGAGGAAGTATTTATTTTACTCTTGCTTTTTTCTTTTCACACATGAAGGACAATGTGCACTTTAACTGTGGGGGGGGGGGAAGAGGTTTATTACCTTCTTAATTATGGTTATTTGAGAAAAATATTCAAAAAATTTTCAGTTTTGTCAATTTTCAAAGAAGTTCCATGACCATGAGTAGTCAAATTCTTCCTTTGGAGTAAAATTTATATGACTTAAGAATCTCATTTCTTATTTCACTTTGAAATAACTCCTATATGACTAGGATCTTTGTTATGAAGAAAGTATATCTTGTAAAATAGAAATAATTATGCCTTGAATTTTGCATGCTTGATAAGTTTCCTATCTTAGTTAAATTTCACTATTTGAGTGATTAATATGGTCAATATTTGCATTACTTTTTCTATAATCATTCTATATGAGGGAAGTTCCTAGAAAAAAAGAAAAGAAAAAAGTGAGGAAAAGAAAAAAATTAAATAAATTTTTACTCCATTGATTCTTGAAGTTTAGTAACCAGAAGTTTTCATTGACAAATGTCAACTTTCGTATAAAACGGCTCTTGAATTATGAGTATGCAAAGCAACTCTAGTTAGTGATGAAATTGAGTAACTAGAGGTCTTCATATGCCAATATCGATCTTCATGTCAAAAGATATCTTCACTACCTGAGGAAACTATTTATTATATAGTGAATAAATCCCTCTTTTGAGTAAATAAAGATTATATGGAAGTTGTGTGTCTTGACTTCGCCATATGAGTTGGTTAAAGGTGAAATTGAGTTAAGGGGAGGAAATGAGTTGAACAAGTCTTAATTCTTGATATAATTCTCTGTCCTTTACTTGTTATTGAGGAAATAAATTTGAAAGACACATATGCAAAAAGGGATATATTTGAACTATTGTGATAGTTTGTAATTCTTATTGCTTGAGGATAAGTAATAGTTCAAGTATGGGGGAATTTGATAAGTGTGCATTTTGAGTGATTTAAGTATGTTTTATTATTTAATTTTGGTGTGTTTATACATTTTTATAGCTAATTAACTAGGTTTCTAATAAAAATATGCATTTTATGATTTAAGTGTGAAAAATTGCATTTCTATATGTTCAAATAGTTAAAACTTCATATTTTTGTAGGTTTAATTATTCAATCATCAAATGGAGTGATTTGAGAAGATATTTGAACGGTTGTGAATAATTTGAAGTGATTTAAAAAGAATATAAAGTGCAAGATGTTTAAAAGATGAAATGCAATCAAATATAAAAGAAGAAATTACTAAAACAAAAATGATCTTTAACGGCATTTAAATGTGTCAATATAGATAATCTAAACTGATACTTTATCTTTCCTCACACCTCGGACGAGTGTTGTTGTGACGACCTCACCTTCTTCTAAGGCGTACTCTAAAAGTTAGCGGATTGCCTGCCTGGCTCTCGCCAGGGCTCACTAATTTCACATTAACTTCAGAGATAACAGTTGGATAACTCCCACTAATTTTTACATTAACTTCAGAGATACCATTTTGATAAAACAAAAACCAACCATTCAAGTCTTTTACAATACCCAGTTCAATACAAAAGATTCAACCGTAATATGAAACTAAAAGGATGCACAAACACAAAAGCCTTCACGCTAACTTTCTAGATCCCTCGTTCTATCCCCGACCACCAATTCCTGTAAGGAAAACAAACTAAATAGTTAAGTTAAAGCCCAGTGAGGTTTGCCGAGTAAATAACAATTAATAAACACTTGAATCAGTACAATTAAGCAAATAGTGCACATTTCACAGGACAATCACATTCAATGGATACGCACTTCTCTTGAGAGTCATTTCAATGTCATTGAGCATTCATTTCAGTGTCAAGAGACACTCATTTCAATACCATTGCACACCCTCTACTAATTCACCCCCTTATGTCCTCCAATACAATAAACAATCCCCTGCGTTCAACAATCAATTCAATAAACTCCCAACTTCCAGGTAATACTCGAGTATACCAAACAGTTATCCAAAGCTTCCGTCCTATCCGACCAAGCCCTTTTGCTGGCTCAAATAGTCCGTTGAACAGAGGGTTTTGGGGCCCAGTTCAGCCGATGTGATAAAGTACACATACAACTTATATTCATGCACACTTACAGTAGCATTTGATCAATTATCAACTTTCAAACTCAACTAAGTCGAGTGCGATAAAGTATACCCCCCGATTTAGAAGGCGAGGAACAATTGATATACACATCATAATGAATCACTAGCAATTTTCATAATAGGTACATTTATCACATAAATTCACTTAAGGGAACATAACCAGTTAAGCATATAAATTCGGCAACACTCACCAAATATTTAAATAACTACTCTCGGACTTCAGGGTTGTTTTCTGGCTCACAGCTACTTCCTGAAGCAAGTTAATAATTTCAAAGGAAATATATAATTTGTAGATGTTCACTTATTATTCTTATAACTACTACAAAAATGTCATTTTATGACATTTAAAAGCGTCATTATGGCTCGATGTAATGACGTTTGATCTATAATGACGCTCAGCTAGAAACGTCGTCCATTCCAACGTCACTATAAGTTTATGACAGTTGTACGAGTCCTAATTTGTAGTTATGTTGGCATTTATAAACGTTATTATTTATCGTTTTAATGACACTTTTAAATGACAAGAAATGCTAGAGAACAGTTAATGTTATATGAATCTAAAGTGATACTCGATGCCTGTCATATATTGGATCTATCATGACGCTTCTATTATGTACGTACAATAAGATATTATGACACATTTGCAGTATAAGTAGAATAAAATATTATGACACTTTTATGGTGTAACTAGATTAGGTTGTTCTGACACTTGTTAACATGAAAATTTGTGAATATTATGAACCGCAAAACTCGAAGTGGTGACATTTTTAAGTATCAATACATCATATTGCATTAGCCCTGTATATCATCCGAATTTTTATACCCAAAAGCAGAATCACATTTCATCCTGCCTGCACAATATAGATTCTAATTTTTGGAATAATAAAGTTATTAGTACCACCTTATAAAGGAAAACCAAGGTGATTTACATTTTCATAGTAATTAGTGCAATACAAGCAGCCAAACTGGTGCAAAAGTACATCATCCAAGCAACTTACATGACTACTATGTCAACAAATTACATGCCAATTCAAAGATTTTTCAAAAGTTATGAGTATTGCAGTAGCATTGCCAATACATATCAAAGAAGCAATAGTTCAACAAGAACTCAACAAAAAATGCATTGACAATGTCTTCAAAAAATAACCATTTGACCCAAGGATCCTTTAGTTTTCTCCAAGAATCACCTACAAGTGTCATAAACCAAGAAATAGGAGTTACAATCACATCTACAGCTCTTCTTTTACAGTTTTAATGTTAGAAAATAAATAAAAACTAAGTTAAACAAATGATAAAGATAAGATAAAAAGATTACTAGGTTTATTGGCCAAGCAATAGCTACTCCAATTGCATCTCCAATCTTGCAAAAATTATGGTATGGCCTCATTAGCTCTTTATCATTCTCCACAGACACATTCACATGGATTTCACACCAATGTGATCCCAAAGGTGTGTCACCAACTTCAGCAGTTGGATCCAAATTTCTAACCACTCCAACAACACAAATTTTGCTCGAATCAACCATGCTTCTTATTGTAACTTTATCCCCAACCTTGAAAACAAATTTTATAAAACATATAACCACATATAAGAGAGCAAGTCTTGAACAGATATTCAATACACAGTACCACAAGAACCAACCCAAAATGATAGCCACAACAAGTACCAAAACCAAAGTGCAGTCCATTACAATCAATAATGATATCCAAAACAAGAATCTCAACAATTAACATATAGCAATTACAAACATGTTCATGAAAACCAGTAGGATCATCCTTTGTTCCTTCCCACTGTAGATGCTTACAAGTGTCACATTTTATCTTTGATTCATCTTTTTCCCAATACAATGTGCAATCATTAGGACATGCATCATATTTTTCGTATCCAAGTCCTAGTTCTTTCTTTATTTTTTTTGCTTCATAATAAGAATTGGGTAGATTTACACCTTCTGGGAGTGCTTGCCTCAACAAATCAAGAAGTGTATTAAATACAAAATCGGGCATTTTGCTGAAACATTTAATATGTAACAAGCGGACTAGAAAAGATAGTTTAGAGAATTGCGGGCAATCTAGAAAAAGGGGCTGTTTCGAATCATTTATTAAATTGTAGAATTTTTCTGCATCAATTTCAGCTGTTCTGTTTCTAATCTTTCTCCCATATCTTGGTCCTGATTTAGAACTCCTAATGCATCTTGTAACAACCCCTGCATATCATCTATGGGATTGAGTGGTGGAACTTCATTTGATGAGCCATGTGAAGATGTATGATGCAAATTCGAAGATACCTCTCCATGAGCTAACCATTGAGTATATCCCTTAATAAACCCTTTTCATATCAAGTGTGATTTGGCCTGCTCTCTCGTGACAAATACCCCATTCCCACACCTAATGCATGGGCATAAAATCATCTCCCCTATACTTCTATTCGTAAATTCAAAATCAAGAAAATCTTCTAAACCAGCTTTATACTCATCACTTGTTCGTGACATACTCATCCATCTTTTATCCATGTTCACATAGATTCTAATTATATATAAAAAAAAAAGGAAAGCTTCATTAGCATCTACAAGATATTTCTACCTAAACTATTACTGATTTTTACATAAAACATTTACTTAGATAAGAAAACTAATTTCAACGAGATTAATAGAGGACACAAATCACTCATGGAATATCTTCTAAAGTAAAGATACCAAAAGTATCAAAACAGAATGTTAGAACCAATCCAAGTGTTCTAGACATATCAAAACAGAATGTTCACATATCCAGGTGTTCTAGACATTTGAGTAATAAGAACTAATCCAAAAGTATCAAAACAGAATAATATCAAAAGGAAAGACAACAAAAGTTCAATTCCAGATTGTAAGACACAAACTATCAAACAGATGGTAGGCACAAAAGAATAACAGTCTGCGGAATTCAAAATTAGTCCAATAATGTAGCCAATATCAATTTGAGATAGAGAACTTAAACAAAATATTAGCAACCAAACTAATCAGCAATAGAAGTTCTACCAAATTGAAAATAACTGCCACGAACTTTAATGTATTGGTAACCTAAGAGTAGCAGAAGAAGCTTAATGTATAATTTTGGTTACCAACAATTCCAATTTGCTCCAAGTGGAAAGGGACTCAACGATCAGTGCTCGCTAGATGGAATTGAAGATGATGGCCGCTACAAAGTTGAAACTGCATTGATGGAATAAGCTTGACTTAGTCACCACTTTTTTTTAGTCACAAAAAGAATATTATATTATGGAAATGAAGCCTGAAGAGGCAGAACAAAATGATACAACATGATCCCATATAGTTGTGGTATGCATTAAGCAGAAGATGAGTGACCACAAATTACAAATAGTACATCTATCCTTCTGTAGTTCTCCAAAGTGTCTTAGACAAAGCATCACCGTCTTCCTACTAAAATGCCGCCCTTAAGACCAACATTGAGTTTCATGATCCTTGTAGACTAGTAACACTTTGACAGTGAAAAAAATGTGGCGTATATGACAATGAACCATATAGATATACTCAACAGATCCGTAGAAAGAATTGCAAGACCTGCCAACAAGCAACAAATTTTTTTTCCTTGGTTTGGTTTTTGGTGCTGCAATTTTGAAAAAGGAATTAGAAAAACACAGATGAGATGTCAATACTCAAAAAATGAAAAAAACATTTATGTCAAAAAATTATTGAGCAGATATGAGTAATTTATCATCACATATCAAGCTTATTAAGTAAAAAGAAGTTTCTAATGTCCAGTACGCAAACCAACTTTTTCAATTTTTCAATATTACTATTACGCATGAAAGGGGAAGGAAATTGAACTCTATAAAATGCAAGAATGGTCAAACTAGACTTCATTTTGGCCATCATATGCAAATCTTGTCATCACGCATGACCTATGCTTCAACTATATAAATAACTGAAACCTGATGCTACTGTGTTAAACTTCTCTGTATCGCTAGTTCTTATAACTTCTGAGCACAAGGAAAAAAAAAAGTTTTGGTTCATTAGTTGCATTAATAAAAAAAAATCTGGTAATGGGAAATAAGATGGAACATGGGCAAGAGAAGGAACAATCTCAGCAACCAATCCGTTTATTGACCCCATATAAGCTAGGCAAATTTCAGCTATTTCATAGGTAAATCATCTTCTCTGCATTCATTCCTTGGTCCGTCCATTCACTGGGCCCATCAATTCCAGGTATGAAATCTATTCCAGGACCAATCCAGTTAAACTAACAACGGTAAACTCAAGACCATTTTCAGCCCCCTCAACATAGATCAATCTCTCAATTAATTGCTTTTTTTTTCTAATTTCAGTGAGTTGAAGGATAAAAAAATTTTGAAACAAAAGGGAGGCAAATAAATCAATTTCCGACATCCACGACAAGGACTTTATGCTCCGTTTCCGACATCAATTTCTCACAGAGGTGGGACCCAATGAATCCACCGGCGCCAATCATGCAAATTGTCATCGACTTTATTGCATTCCCATCCAAATCTACTCTTCCTGCCATTTCGTCTTCCCAAAATCCTTAATCCTCCGTCACCCACCTTGCTCCTACCCCATTTCCCATGTGTCCCCGGAGAAGAAATAAAGTAATAAAAAAAGCTATCAATTTTGTCTAAAATGTATAGGTTACCTGGTAGTAATCTTCCTTCAGATGTTGTTGTAAGTAGGAGAACAAGTCCTGAGACTTGTTGGCGATTTCCAATGAACACCGTAGCTCCACTGTTGCTAAAAACCCAGATACCAATTCCCGTTCAAACTCCATGCTAAATTCCATGTTGTTGATTATGCTACCTTCTTAAAAGTTTACATGTTTGTCTTCAAATTGGGGAGAATTAAAAATCGGGTGGAAGAAAGAGAAAGAGATGAGGGATTCGGTGGTGAGAGGGGTGAAGGATTTAGGTTTTTTACAGAGACAGTTAATGTGATTGAAGGTTCTAGGAGAGAGAACTGGGATGAACAAAGAGTAAAGTACATTGGATTCATTGGAGTAGTTAGAATTTTTTCCCCAAAAAAATGGCGCTGAAGTGCAGCGCCATTCTCTTTCCCGCTTTTGTTTTCACTTTTTACTTCTATTTGGATAAGTTAGAATGATACGATGTCGTACTCGTCATTTTCTTTGTCACTTTAATGACGTTCCCTACTGCATGTTACATTAACTTGCTGTTGTGACACTTTTAGGAAAATGTCATATTAAGGGTGTGACTAAAGGTGCTTTTTGTAGTAGTAATTACCTTATTGTTTGAACTATTAAAATCAAGTTTGACTTTAAAATACAACATACAATATATTCACTATTCATTCTACATTTTATTTCGAAACTTATTGACTTTATCATTTTAACCAAGAAATATACATATACTCTAAGGTTATAATTTATAGATATTTAAATTAGGATTAAACTATTTTCCACTTAAGATTCTAAGATTCAAGCTTAGGTACACTCCATTGGTTCCCGTTTAACCTAGTTAGATTCTAGGGATAATTGCAGAAACTTCCCCTGAGGTTTCTGACACTTGCACTGACCTTCCCTGTAGGTTTTGAAATGGCATTCAGCACCCCTGAACATGAACAATTCATTGCAAAAACCTCCCCTGAGGCTTGATGTCCCATTAAAAAATTATTTGTAGAAGTGAGATCAGAAATTTCTTCCAATTTTGCCCTGATCTTGCTTGACAATTAGTATTAACAAGGCAGGGGTATAGGTATTAAGGATCAAGCAAGTTCAGGGGGTATAAATGTAACATATTTTTCATTCCAATATCTAACTTGGTTGGATGAGTGTTTCGGAATTAAATGCAATTAAATTTCAAATTTACCCCTGATATAACAATTCTTATAAAACAAAAGAATTATACATATGACAAATTAACATCTCCATAATTGTAACTACAATAGTTATTAACTTTTTTGATAAAATATAAGAAAATCATAAACCATAACAAAAATTAATACTAAAAAATAAATATAGTGGCTGTATTAATAAGGAGTAAATTCCCAAAAAGAAAGAGTTTTTAAACTAACTTTCTAAAGGGTGGCGATTTTTGAGTCTCTTCCCAAAGGGTGAAAAACGCATCGAAGGAATGCGTTCTTCCAAATAAAAATGCAACTTTCAAATACGTTATTTTAATTTTCATAAATTTGTTTAAATATGAAAAATTAGTTAAATAACGCATAACATACCAGCTCTTTATGGGAAACTGGCAGGTTTTGTAGTATGTTTTATACCAACTCTTTATGGAAAACATACTAACTCTTTATGGGAAAAATTGGTTAAATAGCGCCTAAAGGAAAACTAGTATGTTTTGTATTTAACATAAATTAAATATGTGAAAGTTTAAAAAAAAATTGCCCATAACATACCAGCTCTTTATGAAAAACTGACAGGTTTTATATTTAATGTGCTATTTAACCAATTTCATTGGCCTGTGGAGCTAATTAACCAATTAGCGCATTAACTAATTAGTTAATTAGATAAACAAAAATTAGTTAATTAGTTAATTAATTAATTAGATAATTAGTTAGTTAATTAGTTAATTAATTAATTAGATAATTAGTTAGTTAATTAGTTAAGCAATTAATTAGTTTATTAGTTTAACATGCAAATAGTTTGTTAGTTTCGGACAGACAACAGTTTTAGTTAATTAGTTAATTAGATAAACAGAAATTAGTTAATTTAATTAATTAGATGATTAGTTAATTAGTTAATTAGTTAATATTTAATTAGATAATTAGTTAATAGTTAATTAGTTAATTAGTTTAACTATGTAGAAATAGTTTGATTAGTTAATTAGTTAATTAGTTTAACTATGTAGAAATAGTTTGATTAGTTAATTAGTTAAATAGATAATTACATAAATAGAAATTAGTTAATTAGATAATTACATAAATAAAAATTAGTTAATTAGATAATTAGTTAGTTAATTAGTTAAGCAGTTAATTAGTTTATTAGTTTAACATGCAAATAGTTTGTTAGTTTCGGACAAACAACAGTTTTGGTTAATTAGTTAATTAGTTAATTAGATAAACAGAAATTAGTTAATTAGTTAATTAATTAATTAGATAATTAGTTAATTAGTTAATAGTTAATTAGATAATTAGTTAATAATTAATTAGTTTAACTATGCAGAAATAGTTTGATTAGTTAATTAGTTAATTAGATAATTGGTTAATTAGTTAATAGTTAATTAGTTAATTAATTTAACTATGCAGAAATAGTTTGATTAGTTTAATTTGTTTAACAAATTAAATGTTGGTTTTGATGAAAGTACTCAAACCTTTCACCAGGTAAAGTCAAATACAATTGGGGGTACTCTAGTAAATTCACACATTTTTACATTTTAAATTGGCTCCAACTTTTTCTAGGGGAGGTTAATGCTATTTCAAAATTGATAGGGGAGGTCAGTGCAAATGTTAGAAATCTCAGGGGAGGTTTCTGCAATTTTCCCTAGATTCTAAATTGTTTGTAATTTAAATTTTATTCCACTACACTAGCCTCCCAAGTTTTATAGTCTTTAAAATGCTTGTGAGGACAAGCTTAAATGATTAGAAGCCATTTTATGTATATAGCTATAGCAAGTTACCTTAGAGTCTCTAAAAACATCATATAAGGCTTAACTCATTACAATTTCGGCCAACCAACGAAATTCCAGCAGTATCACTTCAAACTTTCGGCAAAGAAACTGCATCTTTCAATTACCTAAAGCACTGAGTACTTAATATACATTTGGCCCAGCATAAATCAGGGCAAGTAACACCTAATTTCAGCAGATTGTTCAACCAAAAGCCACGCACAAAATCTGTCATCAGCTATGGCATTAATCATTAACTCTTCCAGCAATATAGCAGTTTGGTTTACAGCTTTTTCCTCCCTAATTTCTTCAGTTTAACCCCAACTCATTGTGCCAAATACAACTATTAAACTACAGAGTAGCCTTAAATGTCAGATATGAAAATTCACAGAGTTGGAGTTTGAAAGGAAAACTGATCAGGAGCTTATTCTCCCTCTCGGCCATCTTAGCAGATTTCATTAGCTTTCTTCGCCAAATTCAGCTAGAATTTCCAAGGTTTTTTTATTAGCTTCAAATGCAAATATCTGTTAAAACAAGAGATTAACATATCTCACGCATTTGCTGGTAAGTGTCTCCAAAATATCAAGCGACAGTTGCATAATCTGTCCTCATTCCCTCGACACAACATTTTCTAGCAGGTAAGTAGTTACTAATCAAGTTTTCCTTTAGCATAACTTACCAGTATCTAAAATTCATCATGCATGTTGGGATTAATGTGTTAGAAGGTGTTTGAGCCACAAGATGATATTCTGCAATCAAATTCTATAGAGGAAGAGAGGAAACTTCCATCTTCACTACAACAAAAATGGCCTTTAACGGCATTTAAAGGTGTCAGTATAGATAATCTAACCTGACACTTTACCTTTTCTCACACCTCGGACGAGTGTCGTCCCTTCCAATGTAGGGATAGGTATGTAGTATTCAAATGTGTCAGAAAAACTATGATGTTATAACATCTCATCTGCCAACGAAAATTCCTTTTCTTGATAATCGAAAGTGTCAGGATAGCGATAGTTAGTAATAAGTAGGAGTTTTTTTAACGGAGCTATGCTGACACTTTTAACTGCCAGGAGTTTTTTTATTTTTTTTGATATAGAAGCAACCTGCGGGTAGTGCTCCCTGCTATACATTCCGTCAATCAAAAAACCCAAAGGACTTGTAAAATTATCCCAAAGAACAGAATGCATATAGTAATCTAAAAGCAAAAGTCAATGCTCAAATATAATTTGTTGAACTAAAAGTCAATAACAAGTACAAACTTGAAAGATTCCCTAACAAGTATAATTTGTTGAACTAAAAGTCAGGTAACGTAATTGTACAACATTAGCAACGATTCGCGAGAGGTATAGTAAATATATATAGTACATTGTTTGGGCGCCTATAAAGCAGGATATTAAAACCGAGCAACCCATACCGTCAGCGAACTAATCAAAGTGAAGTCAGCTCCATGAATTTATGTCTAATGTGATAATTGTCTGCACCAGTAAAGTACTTTACGGGCATTTTCTTTGAACATTAGAAGCTCCATGTTCCTCAAACCTGTTAATCGAGAGATAAAACAGACTGAAAATAGGGAGAAAAAAAGGAGAAAAGTTGAATATTGAAAGGTAGAGTAGATGTAAAAGCTTACTCAGATTTTGAAAACCACATTTGCTGAAAGGAACCAAGTGACGCCAATATACTCCCACCTATCCAAACAGTGAATGCAACAAGTTAGTCGACGCGCAGCATACTGAGATGCATCTAAAGCAATGTAGCTTCTAAATGCAAAGAAATGTCCACTTCAATCATAAAGCAGAAGCAAATTGGTCTAAATATGCAACTTTGGAGGAAGCACCGAGGCACATCTAGACTATATCGTAAGTAAACATATCAAATACTGTAAATTTTTGTATTTGGAGAAATCCAGCAATTTGCTAACTATAACAAAGTTAATTCTCCTAAAACATCATTTAAATATTACATGCAAAATTATTGCATAAATTTGCCCTGTAAATTGTATTCTTCCCCATTCAAATTCTCTTACCTTTCATTTTTAAACATCCCCAAATAAAAATTCAGAAAAAATCAAAGCATATAGTTTTGAGAGGGCTTTCGACTTTCTGAGAAACTGATGGACCATTTCTCAAGTTGGAGAAGAAAAGCTCATGAAGAATATATATGCAATTAGCACAAAGAAATTAGTCCGAAATGAAGATCATAACAAGGTGAATGTAAAGAGATGTAGAGTGACAACTAGATACCATTTTCAAATAGAAACTCAACTTTTTCAGGAGAACCACGTAATCTCCTTGCAGTAATTTGCAAAAGAGCACCATCTATAAGCATGTGTTGTACCACTCTTGCAATATTTTTGGTATCATCAATTCCAAGATGGTGACTTCCTAGTAGCGGAATTTGGAGTTCCCTCATCATTGAACCATTCCTGGAGCCTGACAATCAAAAAGTTTATCACTACAATTTGAGAAGTTTAACACAACTTGGTCTAATCGACAGCAGCTGCAAACGAGCATTGGGCTGAGATGAAACACTCTATAAAATGCATAAACTCACAGACCAATCTCACACTAATGCAACGTACTCTGAAAGTAGATTGTACAGTAACATGGTGGTCACACAACTAAATCATGCCAACCTATGGTTCACAGAGTGTAATCAACTCAGCTGAATCCAAAGGGAATCATTTCGGAATCAGAAATGTGTAAGTACAGCAAACTCACCCTTCACTTGCCAAAGAGAGATCAAATTAAAGAAAAAGGCTAACATTCAATAGTCAGTCATTAAATACGTATTGTATAAACAATATTGTAGACACCAAATTTTTGTCAATTTTTAATATTTTTTCAAAATTTTTCTATTTAATGAGTTATTTATTTTCTTGCATTTTAATTTACATTTTTCTCATTTTTGCAGGTTTGTTTTAGGAAAAGAAGAAAAATTAAAAAAAACAACAAACAAACAAAACAAAACAAAAGAAGGAAAATTAAGAAAATAAAAAAAAATCATTCTAATCATTTTGTTTCATCAGAACCACTATTAACCCATTTTTACACTCCATCTTCATTAACATTTCTTCCCATTTTGGTAAAAAATTCATCATTGATAGCCCATGCATACTTCTTGTCTTTGGAAAAAAAATCATCATTTGGCCCAACTTAACACTCCTAGTCAAGACATCACTCGGCTCTCCCTATCACAGAAGAGAAGCAAAAAAAAAAAGAAACAAAAAGCACTCCCCAACTCTCTCCCTCTCTCGGACTGGGCAGAAGAAAGAAAACAGAACAAAAAAGAAAGAAAGCTCCCTCACTCTCGGCTCTCTCCCTCACAGAGCAACAAAAAAAAAACACACAGAAAAAAAGGGAGGCTCTCGACCCTCTCTCTTGGATGGACCGAAAAGAAGAAGAAAAAAAAAAGGAGAGAAAGACTCCACCATTTTGGCTACAAGTCTCTCTCGGCTCTACCCCAGGGGACTGGACAGACAAGCAAAAACAAGACCAACACTCCAATTTTTCCTCCAGAAAAAAAATCCCTCTCGGCTCACTTGGGCAGAGGAGAGAAACACACAAAAAAAAGAAGCAAGGCATCAGAAAAAATTCAGCCAAGGCAATTCCATTTTCATTGAGGTATTTTTCAGTTTTTTTTTAAGCATATTAGATACATTTTGGTTTTAATTTATCTTGCTTTTGCTGGTTTTTATTGTTGATGTTGTATTGCTGAAATTTGGGAAATAGCATGAACTAGATTGAGGAAAAGGAAATGTTTTTTATGCATGCATGTTAATCGTTTGAAAAAATACCAAAATGAAAAGAAAGAATCTTAGGGGACTGTTTTGATTTATTTTAGTCCTTTTATGTTGTTTTCTTGTCAAAAATAAAATTATATTTGTATTGTAGGAGTTGTAAGGAGGGTTTTGGCATAATTTTTATGATTTTTGGTGAAGATGTGAGGGTTTTAAAAAATAAAAACTGAACTGATTTCTTGGCATTTTGGTCACTTTTGGGTCATTTTCTGTAAAAACTAAGTCCAAAAATGGAACCTACGCGAAAAATGGAGTGGGGAAGTGCATTTTGAGAAATTTTGGCGACTGAATAAGTCGCCGGCGACTGCCGCCGGAGGCGGTGGCGCCACCGGCGGCCACCATGGCCGCCAACTGAAGTAAGCTTCGGATGGCCAGAGGAGGAGAAGAAACGAAGGAAGAAGAAAGAAAGAAAAGAAAGAGAAGAAGAAAAAGAGAAGAAAGGAAAGAAAAGAAAGAAAAAGGGTTGGGCTAATTTTTATTAATTTTGGTGGGCTTGTTTCTGATTTTCGAATGGGCTAGAAGGTCAGAGCCCATGTATTTTTGGTTGGGTTTGAGTGATAGAAGACGGGCTGGCCTGTGTGTTTTGGCTTGGACTTTCGGCTGGGCTTAGGTAGCATCCGGCCCAAATAAATAAAAATGATGGCCCGATGGCCTTTTTCTTCCATATCAGAAACCGAAATTTGCACTTTAATCTCTGATCTTTGGAGTAGTTTCACTGTGGCCCATAACATTTTAAATTCCTTTCAACTCGGTCCTTAAATTAATTTCACTTTGGTCCCTGAATTTTATCTTTTATTTAATTTTGACTCTTAACTTTGGAAAAATATGATTTTTGTCCTCAAAAGTTTTTCAATTTTTGCAATTCAGTCCCTGATGAATTTTGACTCTCTTTATTATGATTGCTTCTTTTCTTTAATAGCTAATTATGTTACTTTTGAACATATTCAACTTGTAATTTTTAGATGTTTTAAATTTCTTTATGTTTGACATATTAGCGTGAGCTTAGTACTTTTATTATTATTGTTTTTTCAATTAAATTGGTGCCATGATTCTTTTGTTCATTGTGAGTATAAATAGGACAATTTGACTCCATTTAGTCACCACTTCAAACGGGAGGTACCCCTATTTTTATTATTTCAATGTCAATTACGTGCTCTTATGTGCTCTTATGTGTTCCTATGTGTTTATATTTTTATATGCTTTATTTATTTGATTTAAATATTCATTCAAATTTTCTTATATATGTTTTAGTTAATTTTTACAATGATTCAAGAGGCATTTAAATACCTCAAAAATGTAATAGATAGGATAATTAGATTTGTTTTATTATATTTTTCCCTTCTAGATTGTAGTTAGGCGCTCCCCGATGTAATAGATAGGTTACGTGTTTATGTGGCTTATGTGTTATGTGTTTTATCCGCTTTTCTTAGGATTTTGGCATCTAGATATTATGTTTACGTGTTATATGCTACGTGCTCTTATGTGTTTATTTGTTTTAATTTATGTTTTATTTGTTTCACTATGAATTGTTAATGCATGACGTCACCACACTAGTCCAACGCTAATTGTGGCTTCTCCCTCCGTTTACTTGCTAGTCCAATGCTAGTAAGGATTTTTAGAGATGGGCTAGTCCAACGCTAGACCCTTTTAGGTCGTCTTGCGCTAGATTCATCTTTGTGTGCTATTCACTACATTTTCATGCATATTTTCATTTTTAGGATCTTTTCTCATTTGTATGATATTCCCTATTATATTATCTCCTACCCTCTATAGGTGCTAATCATGTCATTTAGAATTGCATTTCATTTAAATTAGTTCATTTGCTTGTTCATATTAGGAGAATTATTTTTCAAACATGGGAAATGGGTGATTATAACTTTTTAGTTTAAATACCCTATTAATCCATGTATAAGAAAATTATGTCACGAGTTTTTACCTCCCGTACCCTTTATGTTGCATTCCCTTTTTCTTTGATCACTTATATATGTACATAATTTAATTTCTTTTCTTTTATTTTAATTTCATCATTCGCATACTCGTGACACTTTCAAGGAATCATTTTGGCCTTCGCAATTAATGCGATTGGTTCAATTAAACCCTTGAATGAACATTGTGTCCCTTTCGATATTTTTATAAATTTAGATTTGCATCCATGTAGGAAACATCCAAACGTGATAAAATTAAGGGTTAGATTAGGAAAATTTTGACTAAACCTCGCAACTAGCTTAGACTAGGTTGAAAGGGTGCCTTAGGTTTGAGTCAATTAAACCTTTGCCTTCCCTTTCTTCAACCGTGACTCCCGAACCTATTTTCTCTTGTTTTCAAAGACCTGGAGTTGTCAAAAAGGGTTTTGATTTATTTTATTTTTGTCAAAAAATATTTTTTGGGTGACTTGGTACACCAAAACTCCATACCAAGTGGCGACTCCTATTTTTTCTTAAAAACCCTTTTAGACTAAATTTTGGACCCAAATTATCGCATTCTTTTTAAGTCCCATTCTAGGTCCCCCTGTCACTTATTTTTAAATAAGATCACATCTTTTATAAATCACCTTTATATTTATTTTCCATCGCGAAAAATGGGGCGCGACACCTACAAACGTATGATCATCGATAATTGAAAGGTTCAAATAAGCAAAAATTCTTAAATGTGTCTCTCTTCTTCTTCTTCTCCTTACTAAGCTACTGCCTAAATTGTTGATGCATTAGTAGATTTCTTTATCGACACTCATTTAATATTTCAAAAACAAAAATCAACAAAAGCGGTTAAAATTGGGAAAGATTTCATGCAGAATAATGGTTTCATTTCATGGGAAAGATTTCATGCAGAATAATGGTTTCATTTTTTCTTAATTTTGCAAATTCATCATATTTTCTCAATTGAAGTAGAAAAGTGAAGAAAGAGTCGCAGCATTATGGGAAAACCAATTGGCAAAATAAAGAAAGGAAGATAAAGTAAAAAGGAAAATGAGACTCATATAGTGGAGTACTTTTTTTCTCTCTCAATAGGATTAAATGACACAAAGAAGATATGAGATGAAGTAAAATCGAAGAAAATAGGGTTATTATCACTTTATCCCCTTGAACTATATTACTACTATCAATTTACTACCTAATGTTATCTTTTAATCATTTTACCCCCCATAGGTAATCCAACTCAGCATATTAACAAAATTTGGACTAAAATATCCTTTTATTTTATAGTATTACTACATTGTTAATATCACTTTATTTCTTTAAATTATAGTGATACGATCATTTTATTTTCTAACATTAATTTTAGGCATTTTACGCATCATTGATCTAACCACTATGTTCAAAAACTTTTAAATGTATTTACCCCTTTTAATATATAATTAAAAATAAAAATTTTTGAAATGGTTATTCTTTCTTTTTTTCACTTTAAGAGTTTCAAAAACATAAAAAATAAAAGGGTTTTCTCAGGTTTCTTTTTTTACACTTATTAATACTAGGAAAAGAAATAGACATATGAAAAAAAGGAGTCAGAAAATTAGATTTTACAAAAAAAAAAGAAAATAAGAAAGAGTCTAACATTATCATGTTACTTTAATGTCGTCAGGATTAGAATTGGTATAGGTAGTCACCAGAAAACAAAAGTAATTTTAAAATAACCAAAATATCGAACTCTTTCTTATTTGTATTTAAAAAAAAAAGAATTGAGATATCTCTCTCTCTCTACACCACAATGTGATAATAATTTTAAGGGCTAAATATACGTTTTCACTTGAATTAACAAACTTCGTTGAATTTGACTATCAACCCTAGAGTAAAATGATTAAAAAGTAAAGTTAAGGGAGAAATTGATAGTGGTACCAAACGTTAAAGGGTAAAGTGATAATAACTCAAGAAAATACACAATGACTAATATATTGTCGTTTTTTCCCTACCAAAAATGAAAAAAATTATTTGTTCAGTATATTTAAGTAATAATTTTATACTCAAAGTACGGTGCCCTAATCTGCTTTTAAGAAGGGGGAAAAAACAAGGGTAAGGGTTCATGAGAATCAACCTCGAGAAAACTACACATGCATGGGTGTTATTGGTTAATTGTTAAAGGGAAATGATATTCAGTTGGAGATTTGATTTTAGATATGAAGTAGTTGTAACTTGTATAAAATAGGAAGTTACGTGGAGTTTAAATATATTTAATATTTTACCGTAAACATAAATTCTATAAACCAGGAACATACTCCATCGTATAAGCTAGCAACATATCAACAATTTAATTATTTAGAGTTAAACGCAAAATGCACCCTTTCAACTATTTTGTGCTGGTAACCTGCCCCCTATTCTATTTTTTTTTTTTATATATATACATAAAAGTTTAAGTGGGTACGACTCTTGTCGTACGGGTCAGGGCATACTTTCGGGAGACTTTCCTTTTTATACATATATATAAAAGTTTGAGTGGATACGACTTTTATCGTACGGGTCAGGTATGCTTTCGGGCGACTTTTCTTTTCATATATATACATAAAAGTTTGAGTGGATTCAACTCTGTTTATGCGGATCGGGCATGCTTTCGGGAACTATAGATAGCTTACAGAGATTATGCTCTCTATTCAATTAATTGTAGCAATCCACGGCCTGACGGTGAACTGCAGCAATTAGTTTCAAAATTCCTTTTTTTTTTGAATTGTAATTGATTGTAGCTGCCTCACTTCCATATTTGTTTTCTTTTTTTTTTTTTTTTTTTTCTGGTAGGATCTTTAGTTTAGCTATATTATTTGGCTGCTAAGTTTGTGGTTTACGTTTTTTGGTAGCTTATATGCATATATATTCCTACTATGAATGTTTTGATATCTGTTAGATTTTTGGAGCAATTTTGTTATGCAGCATCCTTTAATTAGAATGATTTTGGCCAAGACTGAATTGTTACTAGATTTCTTTGATTATAGGACGAATTTCTGATAACCATGCTTAAGCTGAATTATATTTGTTTCATTTGTTGACTGATTTTATCTGCCGGCATTCTTGCAGTTTATTCCAAGGTTATGTTTTTATTGCAGCGGTATATATGTGTTTTTATGTGTTGTTATTTATGTTGGAAGAAGAGCATGCAAGGAGGACAACAAAAAAATCCTGCATTGTAGCAGATTTTTTTTTTTTTTGGCTGTTGTTTTTGGATTCTATGCCATCTGTCCTGGTCATTCTTAATGGGTATTTTGTTAGGCTCACTTTCCTTCTAAGGACTTGTATGGTTCTTTTGTTAACATAGGACTCCAAGTGGTCAATTAACGAGCTTCGACAAAGTAATCTTGTTCTTAAAATGGTACTAAATGGAATTCTTTGTTATTCATTTTCTCATTCTTGATAACAGAGAGAAAAGTAGCAGAAAGTTTTGATCTTGATGGAATCAAGGGCAATACTTGCCACTGGCTTTGGACCGAGGAAGGTGAGACAGGATCACTCTTACTAACACAAAACAAAAGAAGTTTCTTTCTTGTAACTATTTGCTAAAGGAACATATGTTTGCTGCTGGATCCTTTTCTTCCTCTCTTCCTTCTTAATAGTGTGCAAAGATAGGGCAGCCCCTCAAGGATCAGATTAGTCGGCTTCCAGATGAAATTCTTGTTTATATTCTGTCTTGCCTAACGCTAAAAGAAGCTGCCAGAACAAGTGTTCTTTCAAAGCGTTGGATAGATCTATGGAGGTCCATGGCTTGCCTTGATTTTGATGCTTCAAAAGTGCTAAAGAAGATGTTCTCAATATCCAGCTGGGGAAGGTATGCGGACTTTGTTAGAAAGGAAAGGTGTAAGTATGTTGAATGGGTTGACAAGGTGCTGCTTCAATCAGACAAGTCCTTGGCATTAGATGATTTGAGAGTTGCTTTTTGTTTGGACAATTTTTATGGAGACAAGATTCATAAATGGCTTCAGCATGCATTTGCAAGGAGAGTGCAAAGGCTAGAATTGAACCTGTTTGCAGATGATGACCCGCCTTCTTCTCAAGAATCATATACTTTTCATTATGAACTTTTTTGCCTTAGCAGTGGTCAATCTCAACCTGGTTACTCTGAAATCCATCATCATGCACAGATTGGCTTCAAGTCCCTTAGAGCATTGAGTTTGAAAAGTCTGAATGTAACTGGGGAGGTACTGGAATTCTTCTTGATCAATTGTCCATTTCTTGAGCGCCTGGTAGTGGAGGCCTCTTCAGTTTTGATCAACCTTCGAGTTTGTGGTCCATCTATTGCCTTGAAATATCTGGAGGTATGCTGCTGTTTGATGTTGCAATCCATTATTGTCAGCGACACAAATTTAGTCTCCCTTAAAACTACCGAAGCACACCATCTTGTACTTCAGAACGTCCCCATGCTTGTGAATGTATGGGTTTCTGGGAATTCCCGTAACTTGGTCAGGGATGTTACTTCTTGGCTTTCTTGCTGCTTGTCAAAACTAGAGGTTCTTACTTTACGTGCCAACAAGTTTCAAGTTTCACAGGTTTTTTCTAGTTATTTAATGGAACTCTTTGAAGAGATTCCTTTCCAACTATTGTTTATAATCACTGCCAACTGCTTGCCTTACTGGTTTGATTTTGCTTTCTTCTTGTCTGATCATCCTAGGAAAAAGGAATTGTTCATGAGCTTCCTCAACTTACTAATCTGAAGGAGTTCGTCTTAATAGCTTCTGCATCAAAAGATCACAGTTTGATTGGATTTACTTCTTTGATCAGGGCTTCGCCCAACTTGGAGAAGTTTGTGCTGAAGGTAGCATAATGCTGTACTAATCTCAGGCATTGCTTTCTTTTATTGTCTCGATTTGTTTTCTTGAGCCTTGCTTTAGTTATTCTTGTATTTCACCGTGGCATTTGCTGTATGCCATGCCATTGAGCATTATACTCTGGGACTTGAACATCCTTATGATCATGAACTTTTAAATGCAGTTTAGGATCCCAATCAATTCTTGAAAGCGAGAAAGCAATGATTATACTAATATTCTTGGTATCAGACATGCTGTTTCTGTTGCCGCTCCTATTCTTTTCTTTCTTTTTCTAATTTGTGTTGGGTACTCTTAGCAGATTTTCCCCCGTTCTTTTTGATCTGCAATATTTTAGTTATTGACAGCTTAATCTGTTTGCAGCTGGAATCGTGGTGGGATGATATGGTCAGGCGAGATAGAAAGTTGAAGAAAGCTGCTAGCTTTCCGCTCCAACATCTGAAAGTGGTTGAGTTGCTTGGATACTATGGTCGCAGAAGTGAACTTGAACTTGTTGAATACTTCCTCGAAAACGCTATTGTCCTCGAGAAACTTATAATTGACCCTCGTGATCCTCGTAATGTCACTTGGCCCAAAACGCGCAAGGAAAGAAAGCAGGAAAAGAAGCAGGAAAAGTTAGCTAGAATTTGTGCCAAGCAACAGATCGAGGGATTAATACCTTCACATATTGAATTTTCGATTCTATAGTTGCAAACAGCAAATGCAGCTAAATTTAGGTTCATGTACAATTAGTTTTAGCGATTGCTTTTAAGTTATCTTATTTATATCTGTGTTCCTTAAAATGTTCAGTAGACTACAATATCTTTTTTTTTTTTTTTTTTTTGTGAGGAGGTTAATCAAGTGGTTTTGGTCATCTGTAAGACATTCCTTGTTGGCTTAAATTTTACCAATACAATATGAAGGTGGTGATAAAGTTACGAACAGTACTGGTTCGGTTGTAGTGTTATTTGTGTGAACTTTAGGAGTGTTGTGGTCTTTTGATATTGGGTGGGAGTGGTGTTGCTGGAAATTCATGATTCCCCATGTTTTGTCCTCGGACAGCAGCAAGTTTAGGACGATGATGAACCACTGCTCCAAAGCTCTGCAAATCTCCATTACCTTTTCTGCCAGCTTTTCTTTTTCCCCTTATTATCTCCTATTTAATTGTCCTCTCCACTGCTTCTTTCTCCATAATTTTATCTTGAAATCTACAGCAATCCGCAGAACCTCTCTCAATTTTCCTTGCACGCACAACAAAATGGTAAGCACCTTTTCCTATTAATCCCATCTCACTAATTCCATTTTCGGAGTGTTTTGTCCTTTTAAAAAAAAAAAAAAGTGTTCTGAGTTTTATCATTGCTTGGGTTTTCAATTTTCATGTGAATTGGTGAATTTTTTCTTGAGTTGGAGTTTGACTACACTTAATCTCATTAATTATAGGAAGTGGAGAAGTGGACGATGAGGAGGAGAGCTCCTTCCCTCGACATTAGAGGAAGATTTGTAGTTGCATGACGTCAGACGCTTAAACTTTCCAAAGGTACCTAATTATGTCCTTAGTGGCTTAATTTCCAACTTTTCTTACTAGAATGTGAATTTTTTGTCATTATAGAATTCAAGTGTGTTCGCTTAAACTCAATACATATGCTTAAACGAATTGTTGAAAGAGGTGAACCCTCCATTAACTTTGCATAGATACCAAATGATGTCCTCAATTGCTTGATTTCCAGCTTTTCTTGATACAATAATGCTAATTTTCCCTCCATTTAAGAATTCTTCAAGTCTATTTCCTTACACTTAGTACATAGGCTTATACGAGCTGCCAAGATAGGTGAAATCTCCATTAACTTTCCATAGATACCAAATTATGTTCTCAAATGTTTAATTTGTAGCTTTTCTGTCTAGAATGTCCCCTCCACATTTAATCTTATAGCTTGACTTGGCATGTTACCAAGTATTGCCTCTTTTAGTATGACTTTCATATTCTGTTTACTTTGATCTTCTCCTTTTAGGTTTCTATTTTGATCACTTCATGAGTCACAACTTGCATTTTTCCATAACCTTAATCTACCTATTACTCAATTTATTTGTCCGAGTTAAACTATTTACAGATAACATACTCCCTATATGATTGGAATACTCTATTTACAGAACAAACTTTTCAATAGACAGTTAGTTCATAGTGCCCTTATTTCACATGTTTCTAAACCATTGCCTCTTTTAGTTTGACCTTCTAATTCTATTTTAATAACTTGATGACAACTTGCATTATTTGATAAATCTAATCTGTCTCTCATTAAATTCATTTGTTATAGTGCCTTCATTTTATTTTCAATTTCATTCAGGTGCACATAACATCCTTCACTATATGTATAAATTACTGTCTGGAAACCACCTGGACTTGTTGCTTATTTTTTAGTAGATTATTAACTCATAATGCCTCTATAAGGTGGAAGATATATATGAGGTTACGTAGACTATTCAATAAGTTTAGCTTATCAGCTTAGACACTTAACGGTTAACCTGCAAAGATCCGGGTAAACTGGTGGAGTTACCTTAGATCCGGGTGTGTGTGTTTCTTTCTGTTGTTGTAGTCAAGCAAAAACAGGCGAGAGGAGTGTTAGTGTGTGGTGGGTTCTTCGTTAAGGCCCTTAAGCCTCCCTCGTTCCCTTGCCCCATAAAAAGCTTGTCCCACATCGCTTTGAGAGGTGTGCGTGTGTTTGGATTTAAGGTCCGTGAGTTTACCCAGAAGTCAGCAATTGCCTTTTGGGTAAACTGGTGGAGTTACCTTAGATCCGGGTGTGTGTGTGTTTCTTTCTCTTGTTGTAGGTTAACCTGCAAAGATGATTTACAAAAAAAGAAAAAAAACTCCAATAATTTCAAGTTCCCAACTGCAATCGAGTGGAGGAAACACTTGAGCAATTGTTTTTCATTATGTACACAATAATAAGACCTTTACAAATTCAAACGTAACTTAGCTGTAAAAGAGTGGCCAGCAAAAGACTAGAAACAACCATAACATAGCAGGTGAAAGGTTACAAGCAGTTCAACTTGCAAGACCACTCCTACTTTTTGAGGCTTTTACAAGATCAAAGAACATAATCCAAATAGGATCCACAAGGCAAAGTTGGAAGTTCACTTTTCCAAATTTCTCTATTTCCCTTGGTCTAATCAAACATACAGTCAATTACTTTCTTGGACGTTTCATTTTGAGAAGATGAGAAACTCCTGCCACCACATGCAGCCGACTGCTTGGGACACCTGTTTTTGCAAGTGCCCTCCCATCTTTATCCAGTAGGACAAAGCAAGGCACATACTTTATGTCATAATAGAGGAGCTGCAGGAAAAAGATACCAACATCTTAATTAAGACCATTCGAAAAAATGCTGACATGAGAACAAACGCATGAAAGCTCAAGTGATTAAGAGGAAAATCAGACTTTTTTTGGCTTGATCAAGTTAAAGATCTGATGCAACTAAGGTAAACAAAAATTGCACAGAGAAATTCCCCAATCAAATGCATCATAAATGCCCCAAAAAGGTGAGGTCACTACATTGTCATTTTGCTCTTTTAGCTCAAGAAACAACGAAAAGCTTCCATTAAATTGCGAACAAAAATGGAAATTAACAAACAAAAATCTCCTCTTCAAGTTGTTACATACACGTTAAACTCTTCTTGACCCAGCAATTCACGAAAAATAAAATCATGATAACAAGGATGGGGTTGTGACTTGTGAGTACCTCAGGTAACCATTTATCATTCTCTGCATCAGCCATCACAATGTTAAGCCAATCAGAGTTCCTATTCTCGACTTCCCGGACAAAATTAAGTAAAGAACTGCAAAGCCTGCATTTGGGCGAGTAGAATTCGATGACAGTTGCCTCCTTTCCAGCAGCCAGGGCAGCTGCTAGCGCTCTCTGCTCAGCCTCCCCTTGCTCTTGCCACGTCAAAATCTTCTTCTTTCTAATACCCTTTTCTTTGATTCCAGCCTGTAACTGGACTGGGATCTTAAGCAACTGATTTGGAGATTGTGATATGTTTTTGACGAAATCAAATGCCATGAAGCCAAGGTTATGAAAAGATTTAAATAGCCAAGGGGTATCGAACTGGCAGCCAGTGGAACTTTTCGGGCTCTGATGAGAGGTTATATCCCCTGGCCAGTTCCAGCAAAATATATGGTGCTTGGGATTAGAACCCATCTTTATTCTTCAAAATGCAATCTTTTACGCTCTAACAGCCTCATCAATAAGTCCCCGAAACATATTCCAACTATCCTATAAAGATAATACAATACAACAACGGAGAACAAAGGATCAAGATTTGAAAAGAACCAGCTATAAGATACCACATAGAACCAAATCAAGTCCGCCAAAAAAACAAGAAACCAATAAAAAAAAAAAAGGAAACTTGCATTCAAGATTCAATTGTCCCCCCACCCCAAAAAAATAAATAAATAAAAAATACCCCGAATGAATTTACAGGGTAAAGGTGGTACAAGACTCACAACAGAAATTGCTGCCTTTTTTACAACCCACCCTACCTTAAAACAAAAAATTTACAAAAACAAGTTCACAGTTTTTTACAGTAACAATTACTGTCAACTGGCAAAGAGAGCTTTCGAGCTCCTCCAACTGTTCAAGAGATCACCAGGAAAACTAACAAATTCTAGGAAAT
>NW_020861878.1:0-28927 GCF_003713205.1 Coffea eugenioides
GTATCAGCTATGGTTTACCTTAGCATTAATTTTGATTTACTTTTGGTCCCTTGCTAGTGGTTCAATTAAAAAGACAATTATACCCTTCTAATACAATAAGCCTAATGCCAAGATATAGATCCTGAAGCATTTTCAAATATCCAACTTCTTTTTGGTATGTATCCGTTCAACTGGTTGAATGACAAAACACAATACCCCAAAGTCCAGAGCATTTTGTTGACCATTCGACTGATTCCAAAGGCGATAGAGCTCTTTTACATTTGGAATACTGTGGCATATATCAGTAGGAATATTACCAGATAATTGTTATTCTGCAAAATCAACAAATTCCAATGTGGAGATTTTGAAGATTGTGGGTGGCATAGAACCGTGTTGCTGCTTTCGTGGGTAGATTCAGAATTTCATTATAGGGGATCACCTAAATCTCTTTAATTTGAAATAAATGTTTAAAGGGCCAAAGATCGATCAAGATATTGCAGCACAAGAAATTAAGATAATTGTACAGTGACAAAATGTAAATATGGAACTGAATAAAGAATAAGAAACCAAGAAAGTAACCTTCCAATTTGTTATCACCGAGATCTAGCTCTTCAAGCATTTTCAGGTTCCCCACTGCTTTTGGTATGTAACCATTGAACTGGTTGACTGACAAATCTAACGACTTGAGTCCGGAGCAGTTTGATAAACCTGATAGTATCTGGCCACTCAATTGATTCCAAGACAGATCGAGCTCTTTTAGATTTGGAAGATTGTCGCATATGTTAGTAAGAAGATCACCAAAAAAATTATTCTCTGTCAAGGATAGGTATTGAAGTCTCTCCAAGAAACCCAACCATGATGGAATTTCTCCCGTGAGATTGTTGTTGCTTAAAGCCATGAAACTTAGTCGACGCAAATGAGACATTCCTTCTGGCAAATGACCATGAAAATTGTTGTTGCTCATGTCGAGAGAAACAAGGAATGAGAGGTTTCCCAGTTGTGGAGGAATCGTGCCTGCAAAACCCATGTTAGAAATATTTAAGGCCATCACCCTTTGACGACTAGAATCACATGTAACTCCGATCCAATCGCAGACAGAGGAAGAAATGGACCAATTTTTGGCCAAATTTAAGTGAGGATCAGAAACCATGTGGTCTCTTAAAGTTACAAGGGCAAATTTATCAGTTATGATATCGGCTGTGGCCACGGCTACTAGAGAAATGGCGAATAAAAATCCTATAGGAAAGTAATAGCATGTTCTCTCCATTTCTTGCGACTAAGCTGGCAAATAGAACTGACGATGGGGAAGTATACATATACGGTTATGGGACCGAGGTATACTATTTTAACTTGAATTCTGATGCCATATATGTATCTCAAGATCAAATGTTGTCAACTACGTACTGTTAGATGGGTTATGTCTTAACAATGACATTGTATGCAAGGAAAACAAACCATCTCCATCATTGTAGGAACGCGCACTGACCAGTGGGAGGATGGGGCATACGACTTAATTTTCCTAATAAGAGTTGAGAGATTAATTTAATTTGTGACACTAGCAGTGACAGGCCCTGCATCAAAGTTTGTATTTTTCCCTGTTTCATTCCAAATATACAATTCTTAGATATTTCGATGAAGAAGTTCATTTTTTTAAAATTATTTTGAATCCGTCAAATTTTACCCATGTATTTAGGCACTTTTACTTTAACTACCTAAATACAAATTGTCAAAATAGTTATTCATTTTACTTTTATTTTTTGCTTTTTAACATAATCAGCCTTAAGCATTATAACTACTAACATAAAAATTAAAATGTGAAAAAGACAATTAGTCCCGGGCGCGTTGCAGTTCATTTTCATGATTTACGGACTAGCTGAGCAACTATGCCCAAAAAGTGTTAATATTACGATAAACTGCAATTGAAAACAAACGTCAAACTGTGCAACCAAACCAAAGAATAACAAACCAAGAAAGTAACCTTTCGAATTGTTAATGCCAGGATATAGATACTGAAGCATTTTCAAATATCCAACTTCTTTGGAATACTGTGGTATATATCAGTAGGAATATTACCAGATAATTGTTATTCTGCAAAATCAACAAATTCCAGTGTGGAGATTTTGAAGATTGTGGGTGGCATAGAACCGTGTTGCTGCTTTCGTGGGTAGATTCAGAGTTTCGTTTTAGAAGATCACCTAAATCTCTTTAATTTGAAATAAATGTTTAAAGGCCCAAATATCAAGAGATTGCAGCACAAGAAATTAAGATAATTGTAGAGTGACAAAATGTAAATATGGAACTGAATAAAGAATAAGAAACCAAGAAACTAACCTTCCAAATTGTTATCACCGAGATGTAGCTCCTTAAGCATTTTCAGGTTCCCCACCGCTTTTGGTAAGTAACCATTGAACTGGTTGAGTGACAAATCTAACGACTTGAGTCCGGAGCAGTTTGATAAATCTGATAGTATTTGGCCACTCAATCGATTCACAGACAGATCGAGCTTTTTTAGATTTGGAAGGTTGTCGCATATGTTAGCAGGAAGATGGCCAACAAACGAATTGATTCTTAGGGACAAGTATTGAAGTCTATTCAAGACACCCAACCATGATGGAATTTCTCCCGTGAGATTATTGTTGCCTAAAGCCATGAAACTTAGTCGACGCAAATGAGACATTCCTTCTGGCAAATGACCATGAAAATTGTTGTTGCTCATGTCGACAGAAACAAGGAATGAGAGGTTTCCCAACTGTGGAGGAATCGTGCCTGCAAAGCCCATATTGGAAATATTCAAGGCCACTACTCTTTGACAACTAGAGTCACATGTAACTCCGATCCAATCACAAACAGAGTAAGAAACGGACCAATTTTTTGCCACGATTAAGTGAGGATCAAGAACTATGTGATTTTTGAAAGCTACAAGGGCAGATTTATCATTTATGATATCGGCTGTGCCCACGGCTAATAGAGAAGTGGCTAATAAAAGTCCTACAGGAAAGTAATAGTATGCTCTCTCCATTTCTTTTGACTAAGCTTACAAATAGAGCTGACGATGGGGAAGTAAGTATGCATATAATACTATTATGGGGAAGTAAGTATATATATACTTCCATTGAGATGCAATATTCGTATCTCAAGATCAAATGCTGTCAACTACTAGCAGCATTTATGATTATGAAATGGATTCTGTCTAGCAATGAAATTGTATGGAGGGAAAGACAGACCATCTCCATCAACCTACACTGAATTTTCCTAGTAAGAGTAAAGAGATTAACTTTGACTTGTGACACTAACAGTGGCGGATCAACACCAACATTTGTATTTTTCTCTATCATGCGAAACATCCATTCATTCCAAATATACAATTCTTAAATATTTCGATCAAGAAGTTCATTTTTTAAGTTATTTTTAATCCATCAAATTTTACCCATGTATTTAGGCATTTTAATTTAAATATCTAAATACAAATTGTCAAAATAACTATTCATTTTACTTTTATTTTTTACTTTTCAACACAATCAGCCTTAAGCATTATAACTACTAATGTAAAAAATATACTGTGAAAATTTGTTTTGTTTACATTAACAATAAAAATTTTATATGAAATTCATTTATCATTGAGGCCTGCCACAAATCACATCAAATATTTCTCCTTTGCCGTGGGAATTTAGACGTGGGCTTGACTTCTCACTGAGAATGCTTTCATGATGTGCTACCGCTACGGTAGGAAGGAACATCAGTACCTACCATAGATGACTCCTATTGGTTCTCCATATTTGACACGCCTGTTGACGTGGAAATTTTGGCGAAGACTTGTGGAAACTAAAACATTCTTATTAATTAGTTAATGTGACAGAAATTTAATATTTAATTTTGATGACGACTTAAACTAAATGAAAACTAGTCTCGTTTGACTCTTCACATTAGCAACCAGGTTCTAGCCAATTTTAAATGGCCCAAGCATATCCAAATACTTTATTGCTAACATATCCTCTTCGATAGGATTGATCATGCTATTAATAACTTTGTGATACAAATTTATGTATACTTTCTTACAAGATGAAAATCCAATTAAAATGGAAGGTAAGTACATATTTCTACAATGCAAATGAAGGGGGAAAAGTCATGGAAAAATCAGGAAGAAAAATGTTAGAAAACAATAAAAGAGTTGATTAGAAAAAACCAAATATGAGTAGAAGTTTTAGAGAAATAAATAAGGTTTAAACAAATGAAAGATGAAAAGTTAGACTTGTCACACAAGAAGAACGAAAACAAAAAGATTGATTTTATCAAACAATATGAAAGACTTTAACATCTATGTCTTTCAAAATAAATGCAAGGAGGAAAAAAGTTGTCTGTCCTTTTTATCCTTTGATTAGGATTCCTTAATTGTGGAAAAAAATCATCTCCATATTTGACACGCCAATTGACGCGGAAATTTTGGTAAAGATTTGTGAAAACTATAGATTTTTATTAATTGGTTGATGTTATATGAGTAGTAGAAACTTAATATCCAACTAGGAAAAAAATTAATATTTAACTTTGATTACGACTTAAACAAGAAAGATTTGGCTTGTTTGACCCTTTAAAAGACGAGGTGCATATCATGTTATTGAACTGTCAAAGGTGGAACTACCGTTAGGTGTTATGAACCAACTTTATGGTTTTAGTCAAATTCATCAGTTCATAAACAATATCAAAGACATTAACATCTATGTCTTTCACAATAAATGCAAGGTGGAAAAAAGTTGTCTTTCCTTTTTATCCTTTGATTAGGATTCCTTAATTGTGGAAAAAAATCATCTCCATATTTGACACGCCAATTGACGTGGAAATTTTGGCAAAGACTTGTGAAAACTGCAGATTTTTATTGATTGGTTGATGTTATATGAGTGATAGAAACTTAATATCTAACTAGGAAAAAATTTAATATTTAACTTTGATTACGACTTAAACAATAAGAAGATTTGGCTTGTTTGACCCTTTAAAAGACGAGGTGCATATCACGTTATTGAACTGTCAAAGGTGGAACTACCGTTAGGTGTTATTGATAGGGTGCATTTTAGTGGGTATTTTGGGCATTATTGCACAATTATTTGACTAAATTTTTTCATTAATTGGGTGGATTCTACTCATATATGATTTTGGTGCCAATTGCAGGAATTGATGCTGAAAAGTGCTTAAAATCAAAATTCAGAAGATTCATCGTACATACTAGGAAGCTTATTTGAAATACCGAATGACTTATACCGAATGACTTATTTAAAATCAAAATGTACTCAATCCTTTATGACTTATACCGAATGAATACTAGGAAGCTTATTTGAAATAACAATAAAAATATTCTATAAATGATTTAGTACATTAGTTAGTAAGTACTTGTAACATACTTGTATAATGCATGATTATATGTATAATTTAATATTCTTTTGTACTTATATATTTTAAAATATTTTGTGAAAAATATTTTGACCTTTCACATAACCTTAGAAAATAATAAAATTTTATCGTATTATAAAATAATAATTTTATCTTATTATATTCATAGGTTTTAAGTTATAAAAATTGTGATATAGAAACAAGTGATATTCTACATGTAACTAGAAAGATTTGTTGTTATTGTTATCCAAACTTTCAAATTTTTCAAAAATTGAAAATGATTACAAACTTACTATTCTACAATTAGTATAATTTGTTAATTAGCCAAAATTCAAGCAAAAGGCAAGCAAATGCAACTTGTAATCAATCCATTCTGATGCATGAAAAAATAAGGTAGCATTCTGCAAATAAATAAAAAAATCCACTTTATATGGTTCGTTGTGACAACCAGGCTTATCCCCACTTTTGTTTGAGTTTTGATTACAATGGATATAACCTATTCCCTCCAAACCCCAAATTTTGAATTATAACATTCAACCAAAACATGCTCAAACTCTCAGGCTTGATCATACAAGGACAACTAGTGTGAATATCCGTGCTACGCACGGTACTTACATTATTAAAATAAATTAAAAAATTATACCATTTTAATTTGAAAAAAGTTAAAAAAATTATACCAACATAATTTAAATTTAAGATTTGTCTAACAATAGTTCAAAATATGACAAAAACTGTAAATCATTCAAGAATTGTGTTTTTGCAAAAGATGGATCTTAAAATAATAATAATAATTTACATTAGAAAATGAATGATATATGGATAGAAATAAATGTAATTTCATGTTTTGTTATTTTAAAATGAAATACTTACCAATATTATGCATTCGATTTGATAATCTTATATATATATATGCATTATGAGAATATATATATGTATGTATATATCTGTGTGTGTGTGAATTAACTACCTTTGAATTAATTTTTTTAAAAAAATTATTTATTTTTAATGCCTTTATAATTTGTGAATGATTGTGAGAGTAAAATATATTATGACAATAAGATACGTTGAATTGTGAAAATTGTAATTTAAACAGGCTCCTAAATTTTGGATATTTGACTTTCGTAGTTGCGAATTTCTTAAATTAACGGTTAGTTATTACTCTAAGTGATATGGTAAGTGTCAGTAATAAATGTGAGATGTGAATTGGAATTTGCAGATATCATTTTACAGGGGTGGTTATTATCCGTTAGTTAAAGTTTAGGAGTTTGAATTTTATGGGGTAGTGGAAAAAACATAAGGGAAATGTGGAAAAAATATAAGTATGATTATAGGATTTGTAAGGCCGGTTACATGATTAGTTAAGAGATAAATATTTTTTAATTAAAAAATGTAAAATTCTATTAAAATAGCATTCAGACTTTTGATAATTTTGAAAGCTCCTTATCCAAAACCCCCTCAGCAATACATTTAGATATAGATACTAAGCGATAGTTATGATAGCGCAATAGTTTTTACTTGATATAACACGTTGTTACACTTTTAGCGATCATTTGATTTATTGTTGGACATATTCGCCTAAATAAAATAACACCTAAAATTATGGAAGTAAGTTTCCTATCTAAAATAGTAAGTTAAGTGTAATAGATTAGTAACTTTTATACCTCAAAAGGTAAATTGGAATAAATATTAAACTTAATTTTTAAATAAATAGATTACTACTTGATATCCCAAACTTACTTTTAAAAGAGTAAGTTTAGTTCAAATAACAGTAAGTTTTTATACATAAATAGTAATTCTTACTAATAACATGGCAATAAAAATGATTAAGGATCAAAATTTACCATTTTTTGGAATGCATGTACAATTTTTACATTAAAACCTTATCTCAAAGTAGTATTAGGAAGTTTATTTGAAATAATGATAAAATATTTTTATTAATGATTAAAACTTAGTACCTTAGTTAGTAAGCACTCATAATATACCTTAGTAAGTTTAATTCAAGTAATAGTAAGTTTTTATACATAAATAGTAATTATTACTGATAACATGGCAAATTTGATTAATAATCAAGATTTATTGATTTATGGGGCGCATGTACTATTTTACTTTAAAACTTATCTCAAACTAGTATTAGGAAGTTTATTTGAAATAACGATAAGATGTTTTATCAATGATTAACGCTTAGTACCTTAGTTAGTAAGTACTCGTAATATACTCGTATAATACATGATTATAGGTATAATTTAAAATTTTTTGTACTTATATATTTTAAAATACTATGAAAAATAGTATGAACTAAACCTACTCTCCAAAAAGTAAATTTCGGATATGCAGTAGTAATTTATTTTTAAAAAATTTAAGTTGCATATTTATTTCAATTTACGCTTGAACATACATCGATCGGTGCTCTCTGGATGCGTCCAAACTCCAGTGAATGTCTTTAAACTAAATTCTAATCAAAGTAGTATCCAAAATGTAATGATTCAAAGTAAAATGCTCATAAAACTTAGTACAAGGATAGCTAGTGTGAATATCCGTACTATCCAAAATATTTATGTATTTTACATAAATATAATGATTCAGAGTAAAATGCCAATAAATAGATAGTATTTTGTTAATGTAATGCCCATAATCGGTGGCCCCAGGATGGCTTTGTTTAGTAATTAGTACTGCTTACGCTTCTTCACAAATGTTTTATTCTTAGACCCTTTATATTTATGTTAATTTCGTGACATCCCAACACACTTTTAGCTTCTGCAGTACGCAACATTTCCAAATCCCGGTTATAGGTCACCACTTACTTTTGTAAAAATAACCCTTCTTGATCCGTACATGTCAGTTTCTTTGACATATTCTTTACCTTTCCACGTGCCTGCTTCTTTGCCATATGCTTTACTTTCCACACCTCTTCTTTGATTACTAAACATACTGCAGCAACATCCGTGGTTTGATGGTAAATTCTGTAGTGTATTCACATATTTCAAAGACAGGTGTGGAAAGTAAATTATATGGCAAAGAAGCAGGCACGTGGAAAGGTAAAGAATATATCAAAGAAACTGACATGTACGGATGATGAAAGGAATATGTTTACAAAAGCAAATGGTGACCTATAACAGGCACGGGCCGGTTTGGAAATGTTGGTGTATGCCAGAAGCTAAAAGTGTGTTGGGATGTCACGGGAATTAACATAAATATAAAAGGCGCTTAGAATAAACATTTGTGAAGAAAGCGTAAGAGACTAATTACTAGAAACAAAGCCATCCTGGGGCCACCGATTATGGGCATTACAATCAACAAAATACTAACTATTTATGGGTATTTTATTCTGAATTATTACATTTATATAAAATACATATATGTTTGTAACTAAAATTGAAAAAGTATTATACTTATACTTTTACGAAAGGAAAACTAGTAGATTTTGCATTTAACAAATTTTAAATATTTGAAAGTAAAAAAGATTGCGCCCATAATATACCAGCTCTTTATGGATTTTTTTGCATTACATCAACAAAATACTAGCTATTTATGGGCATTTTACTCTGAATCACTACATTTACATAAAATACATAAATGTTTGTAACTAAAATTGAAAAAGTAATATACTTATATTTTTACAAAAGAGAAACTGGTAAAATTTGTATTTAACATAAATTAAATATGTTAAAGCAATATTAAAGGTGATTTTATTAGTTACTTAATTTGTTGGTAAGAAACAAGGTTTCTTTTGCAAAATTTGTTCATTGGATATTTTTTTCAAATAATTAGGATATAAAGGTAAATTTTCACAATCTTTTGTTAGCAATAGACCCCAATTTCCTCTTAGGCAGTGACGAAACCAAGATTTTTTCCTTGATGGAAGGGCCAAAATGATTGATAAATAAAATTATTTTAATATGTTATGTTCAAAATAATTTTCATCTATTTAAATATATGACATCCTAAAATATCAAATATTAACTTTAATTATAAAGGTATGTCTATTTAATAAATATGTAGCATAGTCATAACTAAAATTAAGACAAGAAATAACATTTGATTAAATATCTTATACGAAAAAATGCACTTTTCATTCTCAAAATTTGGGTGGTTGGCCAATTTCATCCTCAAAATTTCACCCCAAACATATTGCATCCTCAAAGTTTCGTAATTTTTGCCAATTAAGGACAATTGACGGGAAATGAAGAATTAATTATTAGAACCAACGATTTTACCCAACAAAAAATGGGTAAAACCGAATAGAGCCATTTTTAACAGAACAATTGCAACGGACAAAAAACTCAATTCTTCTCCTTCTTCGCTCTGCCTTTCTGTAACCCCAAAATTTTTTTGCCAATCTTTAAAATTTTAACAACCGTTATACAACTTTCAAAACAAATAAATTCATTCTAAATTTTTATTTGGGATTATTTCATAAACCAAATCGCGGTCACTTTGTGTAAAGTATCACTTTCCCAAAAAAGACCAGCTCTTTATGGCTTTCCTCCATTATAAGAACAGAATACCCATTTTTTCATAACTAAATTTATTTATCGAATAAAATAAAAATAAATCCATTTTCTAATAAAAAATCAGCTCTTTATGACTTTCCTATATTATAAGAACAGAGTACCCATTTTTCCATAAACAAATTTATTTATCAAATAAAATAAAAATAAACCCTTTTTTTCAATAAAACACCAGCTCTTTATGACTTTCCTCCATTATAAGAACAGAGTACCCATTTTGAAGGCAAAAAGAAATTTGTTTATCGGATAAAATAAAAATAAACTCATTTTTCAATAAAACATCAACTCTTTATGACTTTTCTGCATTATAAGAAAAGAGTGTCCATTTTGTCATAAACAAGTAACTTCTTTAATTAGAAACCATCGACCCCTTACCAAAGACGATCAAATGCAGCAAGATGATTTTTTTGCAAGAAAGTTGCCAAAAGCAGCTTTGTGACTGTAGTTGCTACTTTTTTTTCAACCATTTTTTTAGCAAGAGGTATCATTAATGTCAATATTGAGATATAGCAAAAATTTATATGAAATAAATTTTAAGGAAGCATAAGGAAGCCTACGAATAAAACACCGAAAAAGAAGCATAAGCAGTACTATCTATTTACGGGCATTACATCAACAAAATACTATCTATTTATGGACATTTTACTCTGAATCATTACATTTATGTAAAATACATAAATATGTGTAACTAAAATTGAAGAACTGTTACACTAATATTTTTACGAAAGGAAAATTGGTTGTCCTGTATTTAACATAAACTGATTTTTATGAAAGTAAAAAATATATTGCCCATAACATACCTATTCTTTATAATTTTTTTTTTTGCATTACATCAACAAAACACTAGCTATTTACGGGTATTTTATTCTGAATCATTACATTTATATAAAATACATAAATATTTGTAACTAAAATTGAAAAAGTGTTACACTAATATTTTTACGAAAGGGAAACTAGTAAATTTTATATTAAACAAATTTTAAATATGTGAAAGTAAAAAATTTTTGCCCATAACATACCAGCTCTTTATGAGTTTTTTGCATTACATCAACAAAATACTAACTATTTATGGGTATTTTACTCTGAATTATTACATTTATTAGAACAGGGTACCCATTTTTTCATAACTAAATTTATTTATCGAATAAAATAAAAATAAATCCATTTTCTAATAAAAAATTAGCTCTTTATGACTTTCCTATATTATAAGAACAGAGTACCCATTTTTCCATAAACAAATTTATTTATCAGATAAAATAAAAATAAACCCATTTTTTCAATAAAACACCAGCTCTTTATGACTTTCCTCCATTATAAGAACAGAGTACCCATTTTGACGGCAAAAAGAAATTTGTTTATCGGATAAAATAAAAATAAACTCATTCTCCAAGCTGGTGTATTTGCCATCACCGGGAAGAGAATGAACATGGCGTGTCGCGAACTACCTTGTTCCTCTTTGGGTGAAGGCTGCTAGTTAGAAATTCAATTCCTTTGAATGCGTTTTTTCCTTTCCCCCCCTTCTTTTTTCCTCTCTTTCGCGGAGGAAATTTGAAAAATCTGATTTCGCTGATGGGTTGAAGTGCTCGGCTCTCCTTGTTTGATTAATGCGCTAGGGCCTTGGTATTTTTTGCTTGTCATGGCCCACCAACTCTCTCTCTCTCTCTCTCTCTCTCTCGATTGTAATGGGAGGTAGGATATGAATGTTTGATTTTTTTTTGGGCAAATTACATTTTAGCCTCCTGTGGTTTTCGCAAAAACCACATAACCCCCCTATGATTCAAAAAGCTATACATAAACTTCCTGTGGTTTGGGTTGAACTGTCAAATAGACGGAAAGAAGCCATCGTAACGGTTCGTGGGCAAAATGTCCAAATTACCCTAATATAAATACAAAAAAGAAGCAGATGAAGTCAGACTCTCCCTTGCTCTGGCTTTTGTCGTGAGAAAGAGAAGGTTATCGGCTTTTACCTTCGGACTTTGGAGAAGGTTCGGTGACTGGTGGGTAGTGATAAGGGTGGTGGGGATCTTGGCTTGCGGAATTTGGCTGCTTTGGGGATTTCTTCTTACAGCTCCTTTCCTTATTTTTGTATTATTTCGCTTTTATTTTTTATTCCCTCCTTTTGAGTTTTGTGAAGGGGTTTGTTATTTATGGGTAGCGTGAAGAATTGTGTTGTGAAAAGAATTTGTCAGCCACTGGGGAGATATGGTAGGACACAGCTGGAGGACTTAGCAGCTTCTTCTTCTTCTTCTGTGTCTTCGCACCATAACATTCTACCGTATCCTTCACGCCGCCGACAACCCAAGCTCGTGACCCCTGAAATGAGAGTGAATCTTGGAACCAGAAATGGAAGGACCAGTCAATCAAACAAGAGATGCCCTTTGACCCATGATGTGGACGCAGGTGGGCTACAATCTCAAGGCTCCACCCTCCCCTGCCCCGAGCCCCTTTTGACTCCCGTTTCGCATTTCATCAGATGCCTCCTGTCTCTTGCATTTTCCAATTCGTTGGGAGGGATGCGTGTCTAGATCTTTAAGAATCAGACCATAATTTCATGCGTAAAGATTTAACCGGAGTTGGATCCTGTTCCTCTACATTTGAGAGTTGGTTCTGGTGGACGATTGAGATCGAGCCAAGTCTTGTTAATTCGTTTGAGAGTTGGTTCCGGTGCGTTTCTTCTGCGAAAATTTGCAGTCCAAACTAGATAGCACCTTTAACCTTTTGCTGGAATATGCCTCCTGTCTCTTGCATTCTCCCACCTTTAACTAGTTAGCATTCTTTTTGTGTACGGTTAGCATCCTGTCCACATTAGGGTCAAAGGGTAATATGGGAATGGTTCTTATTGATACCAGTAGTACGAGCGCGTTTTGCCCACGAACCGTCACGATGAGTTCATTCCGTCTATTTGACAGTTTAACCCAAACCACATAGAGTTTATGTATAGCTTTTTGAATCATGGGGGGTTATGTGGTTTTTGCGAAAATCACAGGAGGCTAAAATGTAATTTGCCCTTTTTTTTTTATATATATATTAAGCCTGTGGAAGTTTCTAGGGGCGGCTGCCTTTAGCGTACAATAATGCATACCTTAGTGTACAATCTGCAGTGAAGCTGCCAAAAAAGTGCAAGTCGACTATCCCTGTGGTAAGACTTGGATATGGTGCAGCATCTGATTTTAATGCGCAATTTACAAGAGCGGAAGCTTTTTGTCATCACATTTGAAACTACAGAGTAACATAGGGATGCTCTTAGGTACCATAGAAAACAATTAATATAAAGGCCGCAGAGAAAACAAGTGTTTCAAGTAGAATTCCAAACGCAAGTCCTAAAAATGTTGCAATGGATATCCCAGCTAGAATCCGGGGAACAACCAAAGAGTCCCATTCTTTGTTTGGCCTTGGCCATGAGAAAACAAGTTACAAGTGTTTAAGAACTAGAATTCCAAACCCAATTCCTAAAAATGTTGCAATGGATACCCCAAATATTCCTGCTAGAATCCCGGGAACAACCAGAGAGTCCCATGCTTTGGCCTTGGCCATACCACATGCTGTTGTAGGACCTCCAATATTAGCATTTGATGCCAGAAGCAACAGCTTTAGATCGACGCAAAATAGTTTTCCTAGTCCGAGTATCAATATGAGATGGACGGTTACTTGAACAAATGCAAACATAAAAATGCTTGGAGCAGTATTGATGACATTCCATATGCTCCCTCCAGCGCCCACAACAGCAAAAAATACCTGTTCACAGTTTAACCCCAATTGGGAAAAAATAAAAATTAAAAGAAAGAAAAAGGAGTCATTGATTGAACAACTACGCAGAAGCAGCGGATTAATTATCCACAACATGGAACTAAATAAATCTGACCCTACTCACAAAATGAAGCAATTCATTGAGCTTATGACTTGGATGGGGCTTTTGAGTTTCACATTTAATGGCCTTAAACTGAGCCCTGGATAAAGTACATTGGAAGTTGGATCAAGTGACCGAGGAAGAACGTGTCTGAATAAAAAGTAATGACTTTGCAAATAATATGTCATTCAAAGGCAAGATGAAAAAAACACTTGCAGGACTGCATGTTTCCCCTTCTTTCAATATTGTGGAGCTCAAGAACACTTGTTGCTCATATTAGAAGTTACATCTCCTTCCAGAGAACCAAAAGCATTTCTCAATGGAGTATTGACATTCATAGGTTGGTTAATGTTTCAAGCAATAATCCAAAGAGGTATGCAAGAAAAAGGAGACTACTTAGAGCAGCTTTATGTTTACCTGCATTAAGACCACAGCAATGGCATCAGCAGTAGGTGCGATGGGGCGAAAATAACCAGGGAAAGAAGTTGCTAAAATCACAACAATTGTGGTGATTACAGGAAGATCACAATTTTGAATTCCAAAAAATCTGGTAAGAGAAGTGGAAGCCTTGCATATAGCGAAGGAAACAGCCAGTGATGTACCCATCTGCAGCACTGGTAATTTGCTTGCAGAATCGGACGGCAAATCTGTAGTAGCATCTGCCACAAAAATAGCAGTGACAAAAAGAATCATTCTAGCATTGATGTTAGGGACATCATATTGGGTTAGAGAAAATATGAAATGAATAGAAAATGACGAGGTTCCACTTCATATGATGATGATAAATCCAGAGGAATGTAGCAACAGTCAGCATACAGAAGTTTTTTTTTTGTAAAAAGAACTACTCATTCACTTTTAAGATCAAACTATACGTAAGTATAAGGTCTTCCAGTCTCAAGCCTCATCACATAAATCACCATGTAATACAATCTGTTTTGATAAAGAATGTTACGAATCAAGACATCTAAATTAATTAAGCAAGTAAACTGCGAATATAAATTTTCACAAAACTCCATCTTAGCATAGTCCATTTTGAAAAATTATACCTAATAGTGGACTCCCTTCGGATGCAGGCTGAAGCTCAACAATTTCCTGTCCAGGATTTGAATCTTTTATTACGGAAACCTTGGTTCGACGAAATTTAACCCTTTGAGTGTTGGAAACTCTAACAAACTCCATGCTTTTTGCAAAACCCAGTCCATTTTCCCTACTCTTTAGACCTGTAAAAGCAGCCGGAACTGCTCCCGTCGCCATTTTATCTCCAAAGTCTGAACCTTTTCCCCTCCTAAACCATCAAAACAAAGGAACTCCATTACTTTTAGCCCAAAAATTTACCTTGCGCTCAATTAAACATGTAAAACCCATTAAATTCTGTAAAATGGTTTTTATTTGAAACTTAAAATCAAGCTTAAAACAATCAAATTCACAGAAACCTTCAACCCCACAAAAGAAGCTTGCATCAAAAATAACTTCAGCAGTAGAATTCAGCAAAGGACAGCTGCTGAGAAAAAACTTACCAGAATCTGAAAAAACTGTGCTAAATAGCTAATCAAAAAAATGTATGATTTTAAGACAAAGCCCCTCTTATTATGAAGCTTGATTCCGTTGGAGATGGAAGAATCAAGAGGGGGAAAAAGGACAGTAAAGTTTGGTGGTTGGAGGAGTTTTGAGAGGAGGAAAAATCAGCAACGGGTTTCAGACAAATTTGGAGGCTTGGACTGTACTTATATTATTCAGTAGAGTTGGAGGGAAGCTTTCCCGCACTTCTTTTGGCATTACAGGGGTGGATTTAAGGTGGGGGCAGTGGGGCCTCCTTTAAATTCCTATAGTACTTGTACAATTTTAATATAATTTTAAGTGTGTCTCCAGAGTTTTTTTTAGAAAGGATGTGAAAGAATTACCTGATTTTTTAAATTAGTTCATAAATTAAAATTCTAAAAAAATACGTGGGGCATAAATTCCATTTAAAATAAGCTAAAAAAAACCTTTTTATTTTAAATAGCAAGTACCAATCATATCATTCACTTTCTTTGGACCCTACTTCCCAATTTCCCTTCCCTCCTCTGGTCCCTCATTTTCCCCTTACAACCGAGAGCCACTACCTTCCACAACCAAGCAGCTAGCTACTCTTTCTCTTGATCAATTCATCCAATCATATCATTCACTTCCTTCATCCCCATTTCCCAATTTCCCTTCCCTCCACTGGTCCCCCATTTTCCTCCACAACCGAGAGTCATTCTTACTTCCACAACCAAATTAGTTATCAAAATATAAAACTCAAAGTGAGCAATTGTAAATAGTTTAATTTGTTTTTGAAATAAATTATTATTACATTAATAATTTTGAATTTGTCTTTTTATGTTTTTCATGGAATATATGCATCATTTGTACTTGTTGGTGATTTTTTTTTTTTTGCTTAAAAAACTAGAAAAAGAGTAGGTAAAAGATTTTAGTGTTGCTTTGCCCCCACTAAGAATTTTTTCTGGCTCCGCCCCTGTTTGGTAAGAATTTTAACCGAAAAAAGTCCTTGCCCTCGCAGAGTATATGATGGCTTCAATTTTTGGTGAAGTATTGTCCTTTTCCTTGCTATAAGCCTCTTAATAGTGTCAATCTTTCTACTTCTTGCTAAAGTTGTTGTCGCTAATACCCTTTTTTGTTGTAGTGAACGAAGGAAAACTATAAAGAATTGGTGTTTTATTGAAAAATATATTTATTTTTTCAACCAATAAATAAATTTATTTATGAAAAAATGGGTACTTTGTTCTTATAATAGAGGAAAACTATAAAGAGTTGGTGTTTTATTGAAAAAACAGGTTCATTTTTATTTTATTCGATAAATAATATTTTTTTAGAAAAATGGGTACTATATTCTTATAATGGAGGAAAGTCATAAAGAACTAGTTTTTTATTGAAAAAAGAGTTTATTTTTATTTTATTTGATAAACAAATTTGTTTATGGCAAAATGAATACTCTTTTCTTATAAGGGAAGAAAGCCATAAAGAGCTGATGTTTTATTGAGAAACGGGCTTATTTTTATTTTTTCGATAAATAAATTTTTTTATTTGATAAATAAATTTGTTTATGGCAAAATGGGTGCACAATTCTTATAATAGAGGAAAGGCATAAAGAGTTAGAATTTTATTGAAAAACGGGTTTATTTTTATTTTATCCGATAAATAATTTTTTTTTAGGAAAAGGGGTACTTTGTTCTTATAATGGAGGAAAGCGATAAAGAATTGATTTTTTATTGGAAAACGGGTTTATTACAATTTTATTCCAGCCAACTGTGACCCATTTTCCCACTAACCTAAGGTAGACGGACTAAATCATTGAATTCGTTAACTACAGTCAAAATTAACACAGAAGCAACTGACTCAAATCACTCAATCCTTTATGGCTTATACCAAATTAATACTAGAAAGCTTATTTGAAATAACAATAAAATATTTTATAAATGATTAAAACTTAGTACATTAGTTAGTAAGTACTCGTAACATACTTGTATAATGCATGATTATATGTATAATTTAATATTCTTTTGTACTTATATATTTTAAAATATTCTGTGAAAAATATTTTGACCTTTCACATAACCTTAGAAAATAATAAAATTTTATCGTATTATAAAATAATAATTTTATTTTATTATATTCATAGGTGTTAAATTATAAAAATTGTGATATAGAAACAAGTGATATTCTACGTGTAACTAGGAAGATTTGTTGTTATTGTTATCCAAACTTTCAAACTTTTCAAAAATTGAAAATGAATACAAACTTATGATAAGACAAAATTTTATTATATATTTTACAAGGTTACTTTTCATAGTATTTTAAAATATATAAATACAAAAAATATTAAATTATACCTATAATCATTTATTATACAGGTATATTATGAGTACTTACTAACTAAGATTTATCCCCACATTTGTATAGTTTGTTGTGACAATCAGGTTTATTCCCACATTTGTTTGAGTTTTGATTACAATGGATATAAGCTATTCCCTCCAAACCCCAAATTTTGAATTATAACATTCAACCAAAACATGCTCAAACTCTCAGGCTCGGTCATACAAGGACAGCTAGTGTGAATATCGTAGCACGATGCTTACATTATTAAAATAAATCAAAAGATTATACCATTTTAATTTGAAAAAAGTTAAAAAAATTATACCAACATAATTAAAATTTAAGATTTATCTAACAATAGTTCAAAGTATGAAAAAAAACTGTAAATCATTCAAGAATTGTGTTTTTGCAAAAGATGGATCTTAGAATAATAATAATAATTTATATTAGAAAATGAATGATATATAGATAGAAATAAATGTAATTGCATGTTTTTTTATTTTAAAATGAAATACTTACCAATATTATGCATTCGATTTGATAATCTTATATATATATGCATTATGAGAATATATATATATATATATGTGTGTGTGTGTGTGAATTAATTTTTATTAAAAAAATTATTTATTTTTAATGCCTTTATAATTTGTGAATGATTGTGAGAGTAAAATATATTATGACAATAAGATACGTTGAATTGTGAAAATTGTAATTTAAACAGGCTCCTAAATTTTGGATATTTGACTTTCGTAGTTGCGAATTTCTTAAATTAACGGTTAGTTATTACTCTAAGTGATATGATAAGTGTCAGTAATAAATGTGAGATGTGAATTGGAATTTGCAGATATCATTTTACAGGGGTGGTTATTATCCGTTAGTTAAAGTTTAGGAGTTTGAATTTTATGGGGTAGTGGAAAAAACATGAGGGAAATGTGGAAAAAATATAAGTATGATTATAGGATTTGTAGGGCCGGTTACATGATTAGTTAAGAGATAAATATTTTTTAATTATAAAAATGTAAAATTCTATTAAAATAGCACTCAGACTTTTGATAATTTTGGAAGCTCCTTATCCAAAACCCTCCTCAGCAATACATATAGATATAGATACTAAACGATAGTTATGATAGCGAAATAGTTTTTACCTGATATAACATGTTGTTGCACTTTTAACGATCATTTGATTTATTGTTGGACCTATTCACCTAAATAAAATAACACCTAAAATTATGGAAGTAAGTTTCCTATCTAAAATAGTAAGTTAAGTGTAATAGATTAGTAACTTTTATACCTCAAAGGTAAATTGGAATAAATATTAAACTTAATTTTTAAATAAATAGATTACTACTTGATATCCCAAACTTACTTTTAAAAGAGTAAGTTTAGTTCAAATAACAGTAAGTTTTTATACATAAATAGTAATTCTTACTAATAACATGGCAATAAAAATGATTAAGGATCAAAATTTACCATTTTTTGGAATGCATGTACAATTTTTACATTAAAACCTTATCTCAAAGTAGTATTAGGAAGTTTATTTGAAATAATGATAAGATGTTTTTATTAATGATTAAAACTTAGTACCTTAGTTAGTAAGCACTCATAATATACCTTAGTAAGTTTAATTCAAGTAATAGTAAGTTTTTATACATAAATAGTAATTATTACTGATAACATGGCAAATTTGATTAATAATCAAGATTTATTGATTTATGGGACGCATGCACTATTTTACTTTAAAACTTATCTCAAACTAGTATTAGAAAGTTTATTTGAAATAACGATAAGAGGTTTTATTAATGATTAAAGTTTAGTACCTTAGTTAGTAAGTACTCATAATATACTCGTATAATACATGATTATAGGTATAATTTAAAATTTTTTGTACTTATATATTTTAAAATACTATGAAAAATAGTATGAACTAAACCTACTCTCCAAAAAGTAAATTTCGGATATGCAGTAGTAATTTATTTTTAAAAATTTTAAGTTGCATATTTATTTCAATTTACGTTTGAACATACATCGATCGGTGCTCTTCGGATACGTCCAAACTCCAGTGAATGTCTTTAAACTAAATTCTAATCAAAGTAGTATCAAAAATGTAATGATTCAGAGTAAAATGCCCATAAAACTTAGTACAAGGACAACTAGTGTGAATATCCGTGCTATCCAAAATATTTATGTATTTTACATAAATATAATGATTCAGAGTAAAATACCAATAAATAGATAGTATTTTGTTGATGTAATGCCCATAATCGGTGGCCCCAGGATGGCTTTGTTTAGTAATTAGTACTGCTTACGCTTCTTCACAAATGTTTTATTCTTAGGCCCTTTATATTTATGTTAATTCCGTGACATCCCAACACACTTTTAGCTTCTGCAGTACGCAACATTTCCAAATCCCGGTTATAGGTCACCACTTACTTTTGTAAAAATAACCCTTCTTGATCCGTACATGTCAGTTTCTTTGACATATTCTTTACCTTTCCACGTGCCTGCTTCTTTGCCATATGCTTTACTTTTCACACCTCTTCTTTGATTACTAAACATACTGCAGCAACATCCGTGGTTTGATATCTAAGAGACAAAGCCAAAAAGAATAACTGATAGTAATATTTTAGGCCATTAGCCAATGGCTTGGTTTATTTTTGTACTATATGATCCTCAACTGATATTAATGTTGTATATATGTACTTCACCTTTGCCACCTCCAAGCCTTTAAGAAAGACGCAAAAAAAAGTCCTGAGTTACATATTGGAACCAAGAAAGTCTACACAAGCCTTAATTTATTACAGAGTAAGAATACCTAAGTTATCATTTAATTGTTTAAAAGCGAACATTTAAGTATATTGGGAATCCAACAACAGAAATTACTCTGTAATGGGCCAGTTTTCTAGCCCCAAATTCAAAGGTACCAATTCAAAGGTTGCCCGGAATTGATCCTTGTAAGCTATTGTTTGCTAAAGAAAGGTGGTCCAAACTCTCTAAACTCCAAATGGTGCTTGGGATTTTGCCTGAAAACTGATTGTTTGACAAGTCTAACTTTGTCAAATCCTTTAACTCTCCCATTTCTGGAGCCAAAGGTCCTCTCAATAAATTCGATGTCAAGTTGACATACACAAGACCTTTAAGATCCCACAAGCGCATCGGCAGAGTAGAGGTTAATCTATTGAAAGCTATGTCAAGATACCACAAAGATGTAAGATTATTGAAACATCCTGGAATTGAACCGCTAATCTGATTTTGACTTAGGCCTAAATACTCCAAACTCTGCAATCCACAGAGACCACGAGAGAGCGGACCAGTGAGGGAAATGTTGCTAAGATCCAAATCCTGAAGCTTTTGCAAACCCCATAGTGTTGTTGGAATTGATCCAGTCCAACAATTGTCACATAGAACTAAAAAAGCTAAATTGCTCAAGTTTCCAATGCTGTCTGGAATGTTCCCCCTGAGTCCACTGTTCCGTACATCCAACCGTTCAACAGAAATAGAAAGATTCCCGATGGATCGCGGAAGAACCCCATTTAACGGATTGTCTCCCACCCAGATTTCCCTTAAAGAGATGCAACCTGTGAGGAAAGTGAAGAGGCCCAATTCTGGAGATGAAGATTCACTCGTCAAATTGTTAGCAAACAGATTTAGAACTTCAAGACGTCTCAAATTTCCAATGGAATTGGGAATTGGACCGCTGAACTTGTTACCATCAAGATTTATTCCAGTTAGTTTCGAACAGTTTGAGATAGAGGCGGGTATGGCTCCGCTGAAGTTATTCCCACCAAGATCAATGTATTCTAAATTGTGTAGGCCATGGCACATATTTGATGGAAGAACCCCTGATAAATGATTGTCGGCAAGGTCGAGCATCCTCAGAGTTGACATGTTGAAGATCCCAACCGATATCGAACCACTTAAACTATTCTCACCCAAGCCAAGGATCGCCAATTTGAGCAAGTTGCCAATCTCGTTTGGAATCGAATCTGTCGATCCATGAACAAAAACCAATCGCATTTAAAAATACTCCAAAAGTTGCACCAAATTCAGGATTACAGCTCGTTGAAAATTAACATATATACCTGTCAAATTAGCTATCATCTAGATAAAGCTTCTTAAGCATAGTAGATTAACAAATTTCCAATCCCCCCTTAGTATTTGCCCATTGAATTTGTTGATCCCTATGTAAAGAATTTAAAGCGGGGAATTTTTTGAAAAAGCTTTCAGGTATTTGGCCATTCAAATTGTTTATTTGTAGACATAAACTTCCGAACTCAAGAAGTTTATATTGACATGTTATATAAGTCAACCAGTAAAAATTGTATATCTAAAATTTGACGAAATTCAAAAAAAAAAAATTTAAAAAAGAGGATTTTTGGCAACTTGAAGTTCATTAATTTCATGTCAAAATTAAGGCAAATTTTCCTACTAAAACAGTTTTGGATAACTACTGTTGCTAACTAGTTGAACCAACAAAATAATAATAATAATAATAATAATAAAACCACCCACTTAACAAATTTTTTAATTCAAAGCATATATATATATATATATATATATACATATATATATATTCTGTCGCACCAATCTGCTAAGAATTGTTAACAGAACCGGCAGAAATTAGAAACTTCTCACCACCAATTGGATTACCTGTAAGGCTGTTGTTAGAAAAATCTACTCCTTCCAGCATAGTTAGGTTTCCAATTTCCCCGGGTATTGATCCACTCAAATTGCATCCTTCTATGGACAAGACCCTCAAGCTCTGGAGATTGCCCATCACTTCCGGAATGCTACCTGCGAAACTTGGAGGAATTACTGTAGTTAGTATACACCCAATTCGTTAGAACTAAATGTTTGTTTTTTTTTTTGGGGCCCGAAATCAGAGATAAATGTTTTTCCACAGAGCAAGCAAGCTGATTTTTGGTATCAGCTATGGTTTACCTTAGCATTAATTTTGATTTACTTTTAGTCCCTTGCTAGTGGTTCAATTAAAAAGACAATAAAGCTCTTATATTCTTACAATATGCTATGACAATAAAGCCCTTGAATTAGTTATAGTTTATTTTCATAAGCTATGACCATCTTTGCCCCTTGCTTACCCCTCACCCTTCCAAAAGAAAAATAATATATTAGTAAGTAACTTATCCCTTTTTTCATGTTTCAGAAGAATATTACCTTTGCTATTCTACTCATTTTTTGTTTTTCTTTTTATTCTTCTTTTTCATTTTATTTCTTTTCTCTCTTCTTTGTCTTATTTTTCTTGAATTTTTTCATTTTTCTCTTGCCATTACTGAGCAATTTCTTACTATTAAAAATTGATTAATCAACCTCTTATTCAGACATATCTAAATTAGGTTACGTACTTTGTTTGTTTCTTATGTTCCAATCATTTTTAATACAGAAGCTAAATTATTCAGGTATATCTACAAAAATAAATTTGTGATTAATCAATGATTAATCGTTGTAACAGTAAGAACGGGAAAATGAAGAAAATTAATTGGAAAACTAAAAGAGACAAAAGAATTAAAGGGGAAAAGGAGGAGGCAAAAAGAAAATAGAAGTAATTGAAAGCAAGAGTAATTTTGGCGAGAAATATGAAGGGGAAGTAAACTGCCTATGAAACTTTTCAAAGGGACAAAAATGCAATAAGGTTCGCAGTCCAGCGGGTGAACAGCAAGTAACGCCAAAACTAGCCATTTAATAGTCAAACATGGATATGGACTAGCGGAGCAACTAAAGTAGCACAAAAATAGTAAACTGCAATTGAAAACAAACATCAAACTATGCAACTAAACCAAAGAATAACAAACCAAGAAAGTAACCTTTCGAATTGTTATTGCCAAGATATAGATCCTGAAGCATTTTCAAATATCCAACTTCTTTTGGTTGAATGACAAACACAAGACATTTTCAGAGTCCAGAGCTCTTTTACATTTGGAATATTACCAGATAATTGTTATTCTGCAAAATCAACAAATTCCAATGTGGAGATTTTGAAGATTGTGGGTGGCATAGATGATAGAACCGTGTTGCTGCTTTCGTGGGTAGATTCAGAATTTCATTACAGGGGATCACCTAAATCTCTTTAATTTGAAATAAATGTTTAAAGGCCCAAAGATCAAGAGATTGCAGCACAAGAAATTAAGATAAGTGTACAGTGACAAAATGTAAATATGGAACTGAACAAAGAATAAGAAAACAAGAAAGTAACCTTCTAAATTGTTATAATCGAGATGTAGCTCCTCAAGCATTTTCAGGTTCCCCACCGCTTTTGGTACGTAACCATTGAACTGGTTGGCTGACAAATCTAACGACTTGAGTCCGGAGCAGTTTGATAAACCTGATAGTATCTGGCCACTCAATTGATTCCAAGATAGATCGAGCTCTTTTAGATTTGGAAGATTGTCGCATATGTTAGCAGGAAGATCACCCAAAAAATTATTCTCTGTCAAGGATAGGTACTGAAGTCTATCCAAGACACCCAACCATGATGGAATTTCTCCCGTGAGATTGTTGTTGCTTAGAGCCATGAAACTTAGTCGACGCAAATGAGACATTCCTTCTGGCAAATGACCACGAAAATGGTTGCTGCTCAACTCCAGAGAAACAAGAAATGAGAGGTTTCCCAGTTGTGGAGGAATAGTACCTGTGCAAAATCCATGTTAGAAATATTTAATGCCACCACTCTTTGACGACTAGAGTCACATGTAACTCCAATCCAATCACAAACAGAGGAAGAAATGGACCAATTTTTTGCCAAGATTAAGTGACGATTAGAAACCATCTGGTCTCTTAAAGTTACAAGGGCAAATTTATCAGTTATGATATCGGCTGTGGCCACGGCTAACAGAGAAGTGGCTAATAAAAGTCCTACAGGAAAGTAATAGCATGTTCTCTCCATTTCTTGCGACTAAGCTGGCAAATAGAACTGACGATGGGGAAGTATACATATATGGTTATGGGACTGAGGTATACTATTTTAACTTGAATTCTGATGCCATATATGTATCTCAAGATCAAATGCTGTCAACTACGTACTGTTAGATGGGTTATGTCTTAACAATGACATTGTATGCAAGGAAAACAAACCATCTCCATCATGTAAGATAATTGTACAGTGACAAAATGTAAATATGGAATTGAATAAAGAATAAGAAACCAAGAAAGTAACCTTCCAAATTGTTATAATAGAGATGTAGCTCCTCAAGCATTTTCAGGTTCCCCACCGCTTTTGGTATGTAACCATTGAACTGGTTGAGTGACAAATCTAACGACTTGAGTCCGGAGCAGTTTGATAAACCTGATAGTAGCTGGCCACTCAATTGATTCCAATACAGATCGAGCTTTTTTAGATTTGGAAGGTTGTCGCATATGTTAGCAGGAAGATGGCCAACAAAATTATTCTCTCTCAAGGACAGGTATTGAAGTCTATCCAAGACACCTAACCATGATGGAATTTCTCCCGTGAGAATGTTGTTGCCTAAAGCCATGAAACTTAGTCGACGCAAATGAGACATTCCTTTTGGCAAATGACCATAAAAATTGTTGTTGCTCATGTCGACAGAAACAAGGAATGAGAGGTTTCCCAGTTGTGGAGGAATCGTGCCTGCAAAACCCATGTTAGAAATATTTAATGCGACCACTCTTTGACGACCAAAGTCACATGTAACTCCAATCCAATCACAAACAGAAGAAGAAATGGACCAATTTTTTGCCACAATTGAGTGAGGATCAAGAACTATGTGATTTTTGAAAGCTACAAGGTCAGATTTATCAGTTATGATATCGCCTGTGCCCACGGCTAACAGAGAAGTGGCTACTAAAAGTCCTACAGGAAAGTAATAGCATGCTCTCTCCATTTCTTTTGACTAAGCTTACAAATAGAGCTGACGATGGGGATGTAAGTATGCATATACTACTATTATGGGGAAGTAAGTATATATATATACTTCCATTGATATGCCATTATGATTATGCCATTATGAGTATCTCAAGATCAAATGCTGTCAACTACTATCAGCATTTATGATTATGAAATGGATTCTATCTAACAATGACAGACCATCTCCACAACCCACAGTGGGAACGCGTGCTGACGAATTTTCCTATGACTGAATTTTCCTAGTAAGAATAGAGAGATTAACCTTGATTTATGGCATTAACAGTGGCAGGCCCGCACATAAGTTTGTATTTTTCTCTATCATGCGAAACATCCTTTCATTCCAAATATACAATTCTTAAATATTTCGACCAAGAAGTTGATTTTTTAAGTTATTTTTAATCCATCAAATTTTACCCATGTATTTAGGCACTTTTAATTAAACTACGTAAATACAAATTGTCAAAATAACTATTCATTTTACTTTTATTTTTTACTTTTCAACACAATCAGCCTTAAGCATTATAACTACTAATGTAAAAATTATACTGTGAAAATTTGTTTTGTTTACATTAACAATAAAAATTTTATATGAAATTCATTTATCATTAGGGCCTGCCACAAATCACATCAAATATTTCTTCTTTGTCGTGGGAATTTAGATGTGGGCTTGAAATTTAGTTAATGTGAGAGAAATTTAATATCTAATTTTGATGGCGACTTAAATTAAATGACAACTAGTGTCGTTTGACTCTTCGTATTAGCAACCAGGTTTTAGCCAATTCTAAATGGCCCAAACATATCCAAATACTTTATTGCTAACATATCCTCTTCGATAGGATTGATCATGCTATTAATAACTTTGTGATACAAATTTATGTATACTTTCTTACAAGATGAAAATCCAATTAAAATGGAAGGTAAGTATATATATATCTACGATGCAAATGAAGGGGAAAAGTCACGGAAAAATCAAGAAGAAAAATATTAGAAAACAATAAAAGCGTTGATTAGAAAAAACCAAATATGAGTAGAAGTTTTAGAGAAATAAATAAGGTTTAAACAAATGAAAGATGAAAAGTTAGACTTGTCACACAAGAAGAACGAAAACAAAAAGATTGATTTTATCAAACAATATGAAAGACTTTAACATCTATGTCTTTCAAAATAAATGCAAGGAGGAAAAAAGTTGTCTGTCCTTTTTATCCTTTGATTAGGATTCCTTAATTGTGGAAAAAAATCATCTCCATATTTGACATGCCAATTGACGTGGAAATTTTGGCAAAGACTTGTGAAAACTATAGATTTTTATTGATTGGTTGATGTTATATGAGTAGTAGAAACTTAATATCCAACTAGAAAAAAATTTAATACTTTGATTACGACTTAAACAAGGAAGATTTGGCTTGTTTGACCCTTTAAAAAATGAGGTGCATATCACGTTATTGAACTGTGAAAGGTGGAACTATTGTTAGGTGTTATGAACCAACTTTATGGTTTTAGTCAAATTCATTAGTTCATAAACAATATCAAAGACATTAACATCTATGTCTTTCAAAATAAATGCAAGGTGGGAAAAAGTTGTCTTTCCTTTTTATCCTTTGATTAGGATTCCTTAATTGTGGAAAAAAATCATCTCCATATTTGACACGCCAATTGACATGGAAATTTTGGCAAAGACTTGTGAAAACTGCAGATTTTTATTGATTGGTTGATGTTATATGAGTGATAGAAACTTACTATCTAACTAGGAAAAAATTTAATATTTAACTTTGATTACGACTTAAACAATAAGAAGATTTGGCTTGTTTGACCCTTTAAAAGACAAAGTGCATATCACGTTATTGAACTGTGAAAGGTGAAACTACCGTTATGTGTTATGAACCAACTTTATGGTTTTATTCAAATTCATCAGTTCATAAACAATATGAGAGACTTTAACATCTATGTCTTTCAAAATAAATGCAAGGTGGAAAAACATTGTCTGTCCTTTTTATCCTTTGATTAGGATTCCTTAATTGTGGAAAAAAATCATCTCCATATTTGACACGCCAATTGATGTGGAAATTTTGGCAAAGACTTGTGAAAACTACAGATTTTTATTGATTGGTTGATGTTATATAAGTGGCAGAAACTTAATATCCAACTAGAAAAAAAATTTAATAGTTAACTTTGATTACGACTTAAACAATAGGAAGACTTGGCTTGTTTGACACTTTAAAAGACTAAGTGCATATCACGTTATTGAACCGTCAAATGTGGAACTACCATTAGATGTTATGAACCAACTTTATGGTTTTATTCAAATTCATCAGTTCTATTAAGTTTTAGTCCCACAATATAATATAGGATAAATTACCTACAATCCCTTGTGACTTTACATAATCCCAAATAACCCCCTAGCGATTTTCAAATAGCCACATAACCTCTCTATGGTTTTATGTAAAGTGAAAAATGGACAGAAAGTACAATCAGTTACGGTGTTTGTACCAAACAATGCTCAAAAGCGCATGTAATAAAATCTTAATTTTTATGTAACCTCCTCATGGTTTGTATAAATTTTCACTTTATTCCCCTATGATTTTTGTATTTATTCACGTAATCCCCCTATACTTTTATACAAAGTAGTTAAACTGTCAATTGATTTAGCATTTAAGTAAGGGCACTATTGGTATTTCAGTTAACTAAATTAATGTATAAATTAATGATGACATCATCAGATTGTACTCTAACTTTGCAATACCCATATGTGGTTTTTAAAAAAAATTATTTTCAATCATTAGTGATCTTAATTATTGTGTTTCCTTGCTCTTAAAAAAAAATTCTCGTGTGACCCTTGACAAAACTGCATAAAGCGAGACCACGTCAATTATACTTAAATTGGAACTTCATTTAATTAAACTACTTTATATCAGTGGAAGAAGTTGTTGGCAGAAGAATTCAGTGTCACAAAACTTACAAACGAGTACAAAAATTGGTGAATTACAAAATTTTGGCAGTACCGCAAAAAATAAAGATTGTTTTAGCGTCTCTTCAGGCACAAATGTTTTAGTGTCTGCACAGAATAAATAGGCTCAAGCTTTATGCATAGAATAAACATTGTTTTAGCGTCTCTTCAGGCACTATTATATTGGTTTTACAGTCATCCCACCTCAAGATTCTAACTGTATGGACAGTTGCAACTTGCAACAATGTATGCACCTGTAACTAAAACCTCCGGTCAAGCTTTAGACATGAGGAACCTTTCGGACCAAAAGAAATAAAAAGAAAAAAGAAAAAAAAATCAACACATCCGAAATAATTTGGTTCAATAGTTGAATCATATTGATTACATGAAATGAAACCTAGATAAATTTCTTGAACTCTTAAATTACATATGTTGCCTTGAGTAGTCGCCAATGGCTCCACGAGTGATGGAGGGCAAAGAAGTGAAATTTCGGCTGCAATTTCAAGAATCAGATTGAATAAAATATAATTTTCCTT